>NW_026463347.1:0-81354 GCF_021730395.1 Mercenaria mercenaria
CGGAAACCCTACCTGCCATACCTTTTATTTTGATTAGTTAGAAAGTAGTTGATTTGTTTGCGGTTTATGAATATGCATGTTCTGCCTAAGAAATAACCCAAATAGCGAAAAACGGTTTTTACATTCAAAAACCGAAATAGCCAAGCTTCCGTTTCTGTTTACAGTATTCTAGGTTTACATGGTCATTACATTGTAAATCTACAAATCAGTGGTACGAAGTCGCAGGGGATTATGCCCTACCTTGATGGAGACGATTATCAAAATATAACTCATGCCACTTAAGATGTTGTAGCCAGAACTAGTTCCTGACGGGAGGTGTAGCAGCATTTGCTAGAATTGCTTCAAAACAAGGACAAAATTTCAAAAGAACATGTATATTTGTCATATTGTGGTATGGCACTAATTTTCATCTGTTCTGTTATAACTGATGCAACAAATGTTTCAATTATTTTAAAAGTAATTGTCTGATATTATCTCTTTGTACAGGATATATAGTATGCATACACATTAAAATTGTCATATTATATTATGGCGAGGCAATATATAAAATGACAGACTTATCATTACTGTACAATACATTTTATTATAAGAACATTTAGCATTAAATGGACTGGATTTTTTGTATTATGAAAACCTTGGCCAATTTTGTGCTGGAGATATTTTGTCACTACTAACATATCTGATTTCCATACACCTGTCTATTGTCTATGTAAATATCGTTGACAAACTTTGGTTCAACGGTTTATTATCTATCTTTGCTGGGTACCACGAAAGTCATATTTTATTTTGGTGGTTGTGTAGGCATGTTATTTCCAGGTGATTGCCCATAGATCTGTGCCGGAGCGGTCAGCACCATTCCACCAGTACCTGAATGACCTGGCGCTGCAAAATCAACGCAAAGCACATTAGTTAAATAAAAAAAGAATATTTTGAAACTGAAAAAAAAAGAAAAACAAACAAAGTAAACATTCAATAAAAATGGTATAATTACAGTAATAAGATTACGCTAACAAGACCGCAAAAAACAAGAAGTCAATAAAAGAAAACATGCAGGTAAAATTTGTACTGACCATTTGATGCAGAGTTTCTGTGATTCCATATGACAGCAGCGATGATGATTGCCACAGTAACAACAACACCGCCGATTATAACACCATACCACCATCGTAACGTACTGTTATTATCAATATACAAGATATGTGAGAATTTACACTATTCTTTACACTTACTAAATCAATCACTGTGTAACTAAATCCTTAGTACCATGATTTCTTTGTTCATTTGAGTGCAATCTGTAAAATATTAGGTAGGCTGTATTCAATATTTTTAGGCGGCCTTAAAGTTTCAAGAATAACTGGCGATTTTATGCCAAAGATTTCCTAGTTTTTGTTCGTTTGACTGTAAATCGAGAGCTAAACGGAAAACTGTCGTAACAACTTTTTTGTCTAGTATAAGTTACAACAGTTCTCCATACAAGTAGGTTATTAACGCGATATCCACAAATATGATCTCAATACTTTTGATTACTAAGTACGAATATTCTTAGACCTGAAATAAGTAAACATGTATCAAAAGTCAATTTACCTTGTATGTGATATTCGGAATGAACTCCTGGTTGTGTGATCATTATAATACCACCTCGTCGTCTTATTTGGAAAAGGTGTTCTTGCTCTTGTTGTTGGATATAATGTTCTTGTAGTTTTAAAAGGTGTTCTCGTTCCATTTGGCTTCCGAGTTGAACTGTTTGAAAGTAAATTATACAGCGATAACTTGGTTACTAAACTGGTGATCCTCTATATGGGCGAGGGAATAAAGGAATTGGTGATTTAGTCAGGATTGTTCGTTTTTTTCATAACCGGGACTATTTGGTATGATATGGGCATTGGTGCGATTACTATTCTAACAATTCTTATAAAAGTTCTATTCGGAGAACCTTCTCGGCTCAATTGCTTATATTACATGCTTCACTATAAATCACCTGCCTCCTGTAACATACTCTCTATCTGCACACGGTAACCCTAACGTCCGTGTGTTGTGGCGTCGCGTTGTTCGGCTAGAGTTTCATTTTTGTAATAATTGCTTCTTTTCTTAATTCCAGTGTATTTGCGCATGCATGAAAATAAAAAGATTACGTTTTCTTTCACACTAGACGTGGATTTCCAGTGCTTTCCGATACTGGAATATAGGAATCTTACATGCCTACTTGCCTGTATAAGATATTTTCTTTCACTCCCCGGGGAACAGTGTAGAATGATAAACCGAGCGTTAGCGAGGTTTTTATTAAAGCTGTCCCTAGGGTTGGGAAAGAGTTGTCTTACAGAGGTAGACATATTAGATCAGTTTTCCTGCCTATCACGTTCAACATAGATCGTGGTGACAAAAAGATAATTATGGGTATTTCCTGGCATTATTTTAGTGTTGTTATATTTTATGGAGTCCATTTAATAGATGTGTGTAATAAAATTCCGCTTAAGCCGGTGCATAAGCCGGTGCATGGGGGCTTGAGAGGTGTTGCACATTTTATTACCTCAGATGAACAGACTCAATCAAACCGAGTCTGCTATTATTCTTGTTTGGTTGCATTCTATGCTTTCAAGGGATCTTTTTACGGATTTCAAACGTCATGACGTTTTTCCTGCTTCCGAAGTTTGTGACCAGACCCATTTGCTTATTTTCTTGGCTGTACACGTACATTCTTAAATTGTTTTGGTTGGGTTTAACGTCGCACCGACACAATGTTTGTTATTATAAATGTAAATATTAATAAGCAATAAAATATGATCAAACTTAAACTTAAACTTCCGGAAGTTGATTTCCCGCGCTTTGTTAAAATACGCTGCTGTAAAAAAACAGTGCTGAAAAGAAAGCCGTTCGATTGATTTTGTTTTTACTGTTATTTTTTCATTATGGTATGCAATAAAAGGATTCTACGATATAAAGGGCATTAGGTGCTGATGGGAATAACCGGCTCTTGGGTAACTGTTAACGCGGTAACTCGGCGGAACCTCGCTACCGCCTAAAAGTTACTCGTGAGCCGGATATTCCAGTCTGCACCTATAACCAGTGAATGAATCTTCTATTATTTTATAGGCCTTTGGGATTACCGAGTCCATTCAATGTATCTGTATAACAGATTTCCGCCTAAAGACCTAGAGCTTGGCAAAGGGACTTCAGTGTAAGAGCTTGAGTAAGACATTCCAATATCAAATAGGAAGGCAGTCAGCACTGAAATTGCATTAGCATCTGTAACTTTGATAGAAGAGTATTTTTCCTCTAATAAACAACTGTGAAGTTGAATAACTTGGTTCTTTTTATGCTTTTTCTTACCTATGAAACAAGTTTAGAAAAGATATGCAAATTGCAAATTTTGCAAAAAGCTTTCGTTAATGTTTTACGTTTTTTTAATAAGTTTTTATCATTTTGCTTTGCTAACAAAAATTAAACTATAGTTAGTTCATAGTTATATAGTTAAACCAACTTAACCAGTATACTACAAACATGGCAAGAATTTTTTAAGTCTTTAAATTCTTATTATTTCACCTGCTTTAGGTACTTAAAAAGTTGAAATTTTCAGCATTTAGAGACAGAAGTCGCTCGCTACGCTCCATTTCTTCCAGTTTCTTAATGCTACATTTCGATTATTTACCAATGACTATTCCAATATTATGCAGAAAAAATAAAATGTTCAAAATGTAAGATTATGCAACAGTTTTTTTTTAATTAAGGCATCAATATCTTAACTTATTTCTTCATTATTATTTTTCATTGTTCAGTTATCATCATTGTATTAACTTGATTTAATTTCATGATCATGTTCAATACGTATTTCCTTACCATAACAAAAATTTCCTATTATATAACCTGCTGGTCTGCTGTGCTAAATACCATACAATTAACAGCTATTGCAATAATCACTGGTAAGTTGTAGGTGAAAGTAGACTTGTATATTGGATCTGGGGAGGAGTAACGGTAGCTTTATGCTTTAAATAAAATCAAAATGATCATTTAGAAGCATAAAACGCAATTAACAGACTTCTTTTATTGAGTTGAGTCTGTTCATAGGAATGAACGTGATACGTCCCTCTTAAGTGGAACTCTGTTATAAAATGGAATAGAAAAAGTGGAAAACAACAGGTTGCAGGCTCGATTTGATTGAGCCTGTTCATAGACGGTTACGGTAGTGGAAATGCAAGCCCCGTCCACACCCTCCTCTAGCCTTGGGTTGAACAGAACTCAGCATTTACCCATGCTACACATACCAAAATAAAGTTTAGAGACATCCTCAGGTGTATTCATACGGATGTGCACATGAAACCTTCAATGAAACAGAAAAAAGTCGGCGTTTGGTTTATAGTTAATATCAAAATAATTTACGAATATGGGCCTGAACATGTGCTAAGTGCAAGTTCATAATGATAATATATACTGGAAAAACACTTACTACTTATCTAAAACACACTGCCCTTTTCCAACACAGAAGGTTCCCGCTTTGCAACAATACATTGTCCCGCAGCAAGTATGGCCACTCGGACAATAGGAAATGCTGTCACAGCATACAGCTCCCGCTGGCATACAAATCCCCTGAAGGCCCCGAAGGCCGCAGCAGTCGTACCCCTTTTGGCAGTAGTACGAAAAAGGCCATTCATCTGAAAATCATAATGAAAAGAAGTATTAGATGTGAAATATTCCGTTTTCAGCTTATATTTTGTTCAGTTCTTGAATCAGACATGTTTATATTTGTGTGTATCAATCTCTGTCACAAGCCTAAACCTGCACACAAATAAACACACCGCAAATTCTGACGTTTTTTGATAAACTTGCCGTTCTGCTTGGCTGCACAAAAGCTCATTATTATTTTTTTCTAAATACACTCGAAACTCGTTATAACGCTTCTCGATATACCGCGGTCCTCGGTATAACGCTGTATGGCCTTGGCGCCCAAATTTTAGAGGGTAAAAAATCAAAAAAAAAAAAAAAAATCGGCGGATGTTACTTAATTTGATCATAACCAGCGTTAAAACTACAAGTACCTGTGTACTTTAACACCTTTCCATGACAACTGTCACAAAAATCAATAATCGTCTGCTAGCTTACTTGTTTGCGTATCGCTTTTGTTTAAGTTTCAATACATGTAGACATGTGACAATTATGCAATCAGTACCGTGTCAATATTAGATTGTTTGCATAACAAGCGTGTAACATTTGTCAGTCAACTATCAAACCGTTTAAGTTTGCACCAATTAAGCAGATGACATGATCACTTGAGTGAATAAAAAATCGAATTTTGTAATAAACTGCAGCCGTTTTTCGTAATCATCACACTCAATTCATCGGAAATAACGAAGATTCGACGCACTGAAAGCCTTACTGAGAATGTGCTCCCTTTTTAATATCGTATATCAACGACGCTGATTTAAAAAATTTCTATATTATTTATCGATTTCCTTCATGTAAATCTATTCAAAATTATTTTTTTAAGACTGTCCGCGTTTCTCTTTTAGTTACATAAACCCCCAGTGCAACTGCAGTGCATATGTAATTCTCACGACCGCGCACTCCTCACACAGCGTTATATATGTTTACTTCCGGGATACACAAATCCAATTTTCTTTTATAATCACGACAAAATGAGAAGATGACACAGCGTTATAATTTTTTTAATGTATTTTTCAGTAGCATTTAAGGTAAATAAATGTCCCGTTTATACGATTCTTATTTCTCATTAACATAAAACAGCGTCCAAAATACGTTACCGGTGGGTGGGGTATTGCATATACCGCTGATACGATCAACCCGCGTTATAAATTTAACCCCGCTAGATCCGCGGGTCTCGAACCTTGGACCCCGACGACAGCGTTATAACGGGGTCCCAGTATAAGGAGGAAGATCTAAAACGATATCCCCATTTCCATCACAGAAAGTTTCCGCTGCGCAACAGTACATCGTCACGCAGCAAGTTTGGCCACTCGGACAATGGCAAATGCTCCCAAAGCATACAGCACCCGCTGGCATACAACCATTAAAACCGCAGCACTCGTACCCTTGTTGGCAGTAATACGAGGAAGGCCATGTACCTGCTATTAAGAAAAGAAGTATTATATATGCACAAAACCTCAAATGTTCCGTTTTTAGCATATATTTTGTTTGGTTCTTGAATCAGACATGTTTATTTTTGGTGTATATCAATCTTTCTCAAAAACCTAAACCTACACACACATAAACGTACCGCAAATTGTTGCGTTGTTAGATGAACTTGTCGATCTGCTTGAGTGTTGACTCTTTTTTACTGCACAACAATTCATTATTTCCTTTCTAAATCTAAGGAGGAAGGCTCGAGAGAAAAAAAAAGAAACAACAACAACAGTGTTTTGTATCGCAACAGAATGTAGATCTATGACTTTAGACATTCTTTCAAAGTTATAAAGTTATATTGAGTTATTAAAGAGCATCTGTTTGTTTCAGTTTCAGATCAAAGAAACTATATTTCACCGAGTGAACAGAGATGCAGGCGTTCAGAGAAAAATATTTTTAATACTTAGAATTTACCAGTATTTGTTTTTCAGTGAATTATCGAAATATTAGAGCGAAATATATCTGGTATCTTCACAGTGAAAAATATTAAATGTATTTGGATATAGAATTGGTAAATTTAGTCACATAATGAAATAAAAAGAAACTGTTTCGTCTCGACTATTCGAAGAATAAGGAGAGCTATCCTACTCACCACGGCGACGGCGTCGGCGTCACACCTTGGTTAAGGTTTTCGTACTAGTGCACATTCTGTCAAAAGCTCTTGACATATACCTTTGAAACTTTCAACATTTGTGTAACATCACCATGTCCAGTTTCAGACAAGAGTACATGACTCCATCAAGGATTTTGTCTGAACTATGACCCATTTTAACTTACAAATCTAGGTTAAAATTTTCGTACCAGTTCATATTTTGTGTAAACTGTTCGACATATGGCTTTGTAACTTTTATCATTAATTCGTTATAACAGTTTCTATATATAGTATATATAGGCAAGAGTACATAACCCTGTTAAGTATTTTGGCTAAAGTATGGCTGTTTTTTGAGTTGGATATTGGTTCAGTTTTTGAACATGTCCACATTTTTACAAAACCTTTTGACATATAGCTTTGAAATTTACAACTATTGTGTACTGTCACCATGTCCAGTTTTAGCCAAGAGTACATAACTCCATTAAGGATTTATATTGTCTGAACTATAACCCCTTTTAGCTTACACATTTTTACACAGATTTTCGTACCAGTTCATATTTTGTGTAAACATAACTCTGTCATGTATTTTGGCTGAATTATGACCGTTTATTTTACATGGAAAGGGATTCAATTTTCGGACAAGTCCACGTTTTGTCAAAACTATTTGACAACTGGCTTTGAAATATTGGTCTCTTGTTAATAATCAAGGGTATGCAACTATGGCAAAGATATTTAGCTGACTTTTGTTTTTTATGCCCCCTTCGGAGAAGGAGGGGTATATTGTTTTGCAGATGTCGCTTGGTCGGTCGGTATGTAGACAAATCCGTTTCCGGTTGATAACTCGAGAACGCTTAGGCCTAGGATCAGGAAAGTTGATAGGAAGGTTGGTCATGACCAGCAGATGACCCCTATTGATTTTGATATCAGTATGTCAAAGGTCAAGGTCACACTGACCCTGAACAGTTGAACGGTTTCCGGGTGATAACTCAAGAACGCTTAGGCCTAGGATCATGAAAATTGATAGGAAGGTTGGTCATGACCAGTAGATGACCCCTATTGATTTTGAGGTCAATAGTCAAGTGTCAAGGTCACATTGATCCAGAACAGTAGAACTTTTATGTACTTTGACCAAATAATTTCTGTTCCTTGTGCAATTACTGAATGCATCAAGGGGTCATTTCGTGTTCTATGAGCTCTTTTTTGACTTGGAAATCAGTTTCAGTTCATACTGTGTCTAAACTGTTTGACATATGGCTTTGATATTCACGACTTGTTTACGATCATAATCTCCATATGTAGGCAAGACTACATAAATAGGATAAGGATGTTGGTGCAGTTATTGTGCTTTTTTACATAGAAATTACTTAATATTTTAATGCCAAACTTACATCAGAATTCTTCAATTAGTCCAGCGCGCTGTCAAAAGACACGTCTTGTTGTTTTACATGTAAGGACGAAATATTTCTCACTGATGAATACATATCTTACATTTTAACTCGTGGCTATGCCACTTTTGTCACGTTTTCAATCTTACACTGAAACAAACAAATATCATCTCTCTGGTACATTTTGAAAGCATGTTAGTCTATCATTAGATCTTCTTACCACATTTTACTAAGTCCGTTCTGTTTACACATATTCCATCATCTGTACATACTTGAGTAGCTTAAAAATAAAAATAGTACCGCACATGGTGAATAACATAAACATTTTGCTACATATTATATAGACAGTCGAGTATATAAGTTAATAAAAGATACTTTTATTAGAAATGAGCAACATCAGAATGATTTTACGATACATTTTGCTTTTGTTTAATCTGTAACTAGAAAAGGACTCCAGTCGAGTTGTTAGATATGTATAAGTCTCGATCGGTCAAATACCTGTTCACCACAGCTCATATAAGTTTTGACTTAGTTTTTATGTTCAACGTAGAGTTCCTTAAATTTAAGATTGTGTATAATTCTTAATTCTTAAATATATTTTGCTCAATATCAGAAATGAAGAATTAAGTTACATTATGTTGAAGAAGACAATGTCTATATTGTGCAATCTTGATGCACTGATTGTATTATAACATAGCATTACTTTACTCACCATTTGTACCATCGTCAATGCTTTGTCTTATAACTAAACATATATACCAGCATTAATGGTAGGGCTGGTCAATGTCGTTTTCTTACAAATTAGCTCGCTGTCTGAAGTGGACGCGATTCCTGTGACTGATACAATATCCTTAGGTTACGAACTTTAAAAAGCAGCAAACTCACACAGTCAATACATTTACTTACATGTACATCTGTCCCCACATCTGTCAACAGCTCCAGCGCTAAATAGCAATGCTGGAATGATAAATATATAAAAATCTAGTTCAGATGAGAAAGTATTAAACGAGACAAACCTGTGATTTAATTTGTTTTATAATTGTCAGAGTATATTATGAATGCTGAAATTATTTCGATTGTGTCGCGTAATATATTTTTATTTACTTAAGTACAACTTAAAGGAATATAACTCGAAAAAAATGTTTCAAAGTGTAACTCATTAACACTCTTTAACAAACGAAATTTCAAAACATGAATAGTGAAGTTTCCGTACACTTTGCACAAAAAAGTCACAATAACGTTGCAGGAATCTACTATTCGCATTTTAGTATTGTAATGTGCCATATATGAATATTCGGTTTATTAACCGAAGAGAGTCACTTATATTGTCTCTACTCTTCAGCTACATGATATATTAAATCGTTGTCAATAACACGGCTAGTCACGTTTATATGTTGATATTTAGATATATTATAACTAGTTCAGTGTCCTTAAACATTCATATAGAAAAAGTGGAAAACCGAGGTATATCTGCAGGTTCGGAATAAAAATTAACAATGTAGAATTTGATTAGGACATTCTATGAAATTTCAGCAGAATAAAAGAAAGGGGCGTGTGGCTGAATTTTTTGCTAGAATGCTTTTATAAAATTTGAACCTTAATCTTGAAAAATCACAATGTTGATGACATTTTCTCCAGCAGAATAAAATCTAAGATGTAGATTTTAATGAAAGCTCTCATAGTTGTAAAGTAGATTATCCATCAAATGGTCAAATAAAATGTAAATATCCGTGCGCTTAGTTTTGAGATATTTGCCAATGATGAAAGAAATCCGAAAATTGCAAGCTGATTAAGACATTCACATTTCAACATTTTTATTCTTGTATTTAATTTGTAGAATGATAGTGACATTGTTTTTTATATAAAGTCTAACAGGAATTGCTAATGATCCGTAGACTGATTTTCGATTTCCTCTGTTATCCGGATAAATGAAATTACGCCATAACTTCCGGTGAACTAACTAGTCAGACGATGACTGCCTTTAGTTCGATACGTTCTGTTTACATATTAACATATTTTATCACTTTGGTGAAAAACATTGTCTGCGAAATAACTATTGACATACACTAATGGTTATGGTCACTAAATACATTCTATTTAAGATTATTATTACGATTTTGAAATGCTTAGCTCAATCAAAGAAAATATACTCGACCAAACCGACCGCATTTGGTACTCATATAATCTGGATGATTAAGTTTTTCTATCACGAGTTATTTGGCGGACTGACCCTGTTGGTCTTTTACTATATTGAGTTATTGTGACCTCGACGCCATTCGCCTCATATGCAATCAAAATATGATACATTTAGGCCAAGTTTCATTTCAATATATAAATCAAGACTACAGATATTGAGTTGAATCTGTTCGTCTTTTTTTTATATAACAGCTTTACTGAAATTAAATCTTTTGACCTCATATGCAGTGCCAGCACTGGTATTGGTATCAACGTACGGAAAAAATCGGTATCTATTTGATTTTGCTCTAAATAGAATACTAACGGATACTGTGCATTGCGTTTTAGTAACATCGACCTTTTAACGTTTCGTCTAAACTCAAGTTATGAAGCGGAAAACATGAATGTGATGCCACTTGCTCACCCAACACTTATTATCATGTTTTAAATCTGTTAACAGAGCAGAAATAAAGATTACATAATCTTACTTGTAACGATAAATGGTATTAACAGCATCTTCATTTTATAATAGCTCCTTATTATTTTAAATATTCTTCCACCTTGAACCCAAATCTTTGCTAAAATGATATTTTGCAACTGTTTTCTTAATTATACGCAGAATGTACCGTGTACTTAATCACGTGAACTATTTAAGGATGTAAATATTGACATTGTTACTTCTCTTCATACCAGAATGCAATAGTATTCAGGAAGTATCTTTCACCGAAGTTAAAAGATTTACAGAAGTTGTTGACCTATATTACTTATACAGTAATAAAGTATGCATCTTCTTTACCGTGTACACATTTATTTTTTTTTGGCGATAATTGAGACTTTGACACGTTTTTGTTATGATTTATACCGTATAACCAGCAATAGTTTTTGACATCATTTCACATGGCAGCGTCCTGGTGCCAGCAGAGAGATTCAAATCAGTCTTACATAGGACTTGATATCTTCTACATATAGGACATACTATCTCCTACGTAGAACATACGAGGGATGTTCGAAATGAATTGCTTATTTCTATCTAGAGACTTCAAATTTCAAGTTAGCCCAAAAGGGCTCATTTCATGCCCTCGAAGTATTCCCCGTGGCTAGAAATGCAAAGTTTCAGCCGATGTGTCCACTTCTTGAAGGCGTCACGGTACGCTGATTTGGGCACAGTAATAAGGTACTGATGAATGGCAGATCCGAGTGCCTGTCGGGACTGGTATTGGTACTGGGGGGTGAGGCAAAACAGTTACTTTTTCTTTCTTCAAAAACTATTGCGGAGGTATGAGCGGGGGCATTGTCATGTAGAAGACGGACATGTTTAAAACCAGTGGCAGGGCGTCGTTTCTGATAATACTTTTTCAGTTTCTTCAGTACTACGTCTTTGTAGTACTTTCCGGTGATGCTTTTGCCCTTTTTCACCGGCACTTTTATTGCGACTCCTTCACCAGAGAAGAAGATTGCATACAAAACCTTCTTTGCACTCAAAGAACGTTTGGCAATTATTGGGCGTTTGCTGTGTTTAGTGGCCCAGATCTTATTGCTAACCTTTCTGACGGGCTCAAAATAATGGACCCAGGTTTCATCACCTGTGACGACATTGGCAAACTGCTTTTTGTCATATTTTGGAAACATTTGAAGCAGCTTTTTGGCCACTTTAACCCGTTGCCTCTTTTGCTCATCAGTCAACAGATGTGGCACCCATCTAGCAGAAATCTTTCTGACTTTCAAATGCTTCTTAAAATAAGGTAAACCGTTCATAGTGATATGCCTACCTTTCGTGCAATATCACGAACTGTAAATCTGGCATCTCCTTCAATGATTTCCTTTATTTTGGAAACGATTTCTTTACGAGATGCAGATTTTGGCCTACCTGATTTCGGTGCATTTTTGATGGACTCTACACCAGACTCAAATTTCTTTTTCCACCGCCGAACTGTGTCATTAGACACACAAGAAGGTCCATAAGCAGTAGAAAGTTCAGTCATCAGCTGCTTCAAAGAACAACCAAGTTTTGAGCGAGCTTTGATGTAAGCCCGTATTTCATCTTTCTTGTCGACGCTTCTACCAACCATTTTTACTACAGTGGTCAATGATTGCGTGTATTCAAATGGCAAATTTTATGTCTTACACTTAGTCTAACATGTACATTTATACACCGTTGTGTAGGTATTGAATAACCCATACAGGTAGGTATTGGTTTTTATCGTGCCCCACGTGGATGTCGAGCTAGAGGACAATAAGCAATTCATATCGAACACTCCTCGTAGCATATACTAAGTAGGACTTAGTATCTCCTACGTAGGACATAGAGATCATCAATATGGTTAAAGGTAATTTATTGCTGCAAGCGAATTACTGTTAGAAACGGTCCCCAAGCTCTCAAGTAACAATGTCGTTTTTAGCACATTTCAAAATCCAGGTATATGGCTTTATAAATGGAGTAAGTTGCCTTCGTTTTACCAAATTGGTTTTAATCGTTAACATAATTAAAAGAAAAAACGACTACAAGGTCATAATTAAGTAATTAGTTTGCTATTTCAGCATTTTTCAAAATGGCCGCTGCCAAAATATGATTCCTAATATTCCTTCTATTACATTTTAGGCTAGATATATTTAAAATAATATATACATTGTCATCAAAGTAAAAAAGTATTTTGGAATAAATTTAAATGTATAAAATAAGAGAAGAATAATTAAGTAAATACATATTAAATTGGTGGCTTCTTTCAAAATAACCAATAAAGTGTTTAAAGACAGGACATTACTAAATACTGATTAGAAACAAACAGAAAGAGTGATACTAGCCAAAGGGAAATCCAAAACGCAACTGGTTTTAAGCACAATCAGTTAACATGTTGTAAAATGTAAGGAACATATTCTAATTGTGTGTTATCTCTCAATATTGTTGTTTCTATCTGATGAATATGTTGTTAACACTTGTGAAGTTGTTGTTTTTATAAAAAGGAGCCATTTTGCATGACACATGAAATTAAACCTGCCAATTAAGCAATTACAAATATATCCTGAACAACTATAATCCCATCCGCTGAATTGTCGTTCCGAGCAGAAAATGTTTAATCCAGCAGATCCGCATGTACAAACGAATTGATAACCCATGAAATAATATCAAATTATAAATATCCAACTAATCAACTTGCTCCGTTCCTTCTCATCTATGCACTCCTTAAACACGTAGCTAAATATAGGTCAAAGTGAGTCTGTTCAAGTTTTCCCTCAAATTACAAAACATAATGTTAAAAATAGTTAAAATTGCCGCTTTGTAACCCTTAATGTCCATGAAAAGAAAAAGTAATCAAACTTCATCTTATAACGCTTTGACTTAAGTGATTACTTAAAGAAAATAATGTACAAAACGCAATAACTTTTACTAAACGGGAACTTAATAGCTGTTGTTCCACTATACCTCTTCACCTAGGAGATGTAAAGTTCACAAGTAACAATATCGTTTTTTAAAACATTTCAAAATGACCACCAGCAAATTCAAATATATGTCTTTATACCCAGAATTAGTTGCCTTCATTTCGTCAAGGTGGTTTTAATCGTTAAAAACAATAAAAAATGGCCACAAGGTAACACTTATGTAATTAGTTTGCTATTTCAGCACTTTTCAAAATGGCGGCCGCCGAAATATGATTCCTAATATTCCTTCTAGTACATTTTAGGTTAGATACATTTAAAATAATGTATACACTTTCATGTATCCGCATGTTCAAACATATTGATAACACATGAAATTATATCGAAGTTTACTCATCTATGCCCAAACACTAGAAGATGTAAAGTTTTTGTGATTTGTTATGTGCCCTTTTCATCAATGATAGTCGATTAAAAATATATTTCATAAAAGAGATAAAAAAACTGTTAAAACTGTATGTACTTTTCTTGCCCATGTGTTCTAGCTTGCTTGACGAGAGTTCTAGGAGTTGTTCCTTCATAAACACATCGCAACATACAAATCTAGATTATTTTCACACATAAGTAATATTTACATCATTTTATATCCACAGGTACATATTACCACTAAATGCTGAGTGTTAGTTACTTCTTTATAATTATTTAACTTATAAAGCCAGTGCAACAGTAAGTACAGCTGGATTAGTGTGATCGGGTCCATTTGACATGAATGAATAATAGTGTCCCGCTTCAGTTTAGAGTCACACGGATCTGAGCAGACGGAAATGTCATTTACAAACTTCACTGAAAGTTATTCATAGAAAATTAAATATGAAGTGTCTGTTTATTAAAGTAAGTGCAAGCAACTTTGACTTTTAAGACACCATTTCTTTGTACACATTCAGGTCCCGAATCGTGACCTTTTATACCCAGCCTCCTGGCAGGCAGAAAACCAAACCGATAGAAAAAGTGGAAACTCCACAGGTCAAAGATTAATCATTTGACATTTCTTTTCTGATCGCATGTAAAGTGTAAGCAAGGATATCGATCATGCAGTGTGAAGATATATTGAAATGAATTATCTTACTCCAACTTTTTTTTTTACATTGATGGGAGTATTCAGTCATCCTGGAACATTTAATCCTATGAAACAGTTATAATAAAGTAAACACATTAAAACATATATACACATCTATGTAAAACGTCAAACATATTCGAGAAATATTTTTTTGTGTGTGTTGTTTAAATAAAACAAATTTAGTTACAGTCCATGATGGAGACCATTAGGGAAGTTACCATGGACACAGGTGATATACCATCGACTGAAGCACAGCATGACATAGACCATGATTACCAACCAATTACCTACGTTTAAAACCTAAACAGATACACCTTATCTACCCAGATTTCTACCACCACCAGTACACTGTCAATCGACCGTGAGACGGAGGCAACGTCAAGGTCAAGGTTACAGTCATTGGACGGTGGTGATTTGTATGAAGACAACTTGGTACCAGCCGGCAGTCAGCCGGTGGTATTTGGCACGCCTTCCGGTGAGGTGACCTGGCGCAGGCGCTCAGGGGAGGAACGAGTTTCAGAAGACCAGGGTTTTATCCATCCTGGCAAGTACTGCATCTTATCCAGTGGAGAAGCCAGGGCCCCGGGGGTCAGGAACAAAGCCTTGCAAGGTGGAACTGATATGGTATTGGGGGGATGGGGGGAAAACAGGGATTTTTGTACTTATGCTTATTATTGTGGATCAGTTCCTTTAATCGCGGACAGGACCTTGGCCGATGGTATTATAGACCAGTGTCAGGTACCTGGGGGATATATTGGTAGGGGATTGGAACAAAGGGAAAAAATTCACTCTGATGAGCAGTCAGAGGCTGGCCTGCTGGATGAACCTTTGACGGGATATCAGACTGGGAGGAGTCGAGTTGCTGTAGGGGCCAGTACAGAACGGCTCCTTGGTCCCGTGATACTCGTGTTGATGCAGACTTCAATGCTTTTTTACCTAGGAAGAGAGATGTTGGAAGGGAATTGTCAGCATACATAGCACCTATACCTAGACCACAGAACTAAGGACCAAGTGATAGACCAAGGGAGATAATTCCACCGACCTTAAACCCTACAAATTTTATGAATGGACTAAGGGAGGCAAATCCAACAATCTTAAACATTTAAATTCCAAGTCAAAGATGATAATGATAGAGACAGAACAAGAATCAACTGAGTGCATGGGATTGTCAGTCAACCTTACCTTAAATGTATTCAGAGTTTGCAAGAGAGAGAACGGAATGGTTATACAGGAAAGAATAAGAGTGAAGTTACAGATGACCAACCAAGAGCTCTGGAAGGTGATCTGTTGATAATTGTTACCGAGATGCTTTTTCTAAGGTTCCAATAAGAATTCTGACCCCCTGAGAAATACTGTAAGACCGCTTGAGGATACACCAGAGGTGGACTGGTAGACAACCCAGAAGGAAGATCCCAACATAGGCCCCCTTTTTGTGAGGAAATTTCACATTTTATAATTATTTAATAATACTGTATGTTAGAAAAAAATTTAAGTGTAATATTTTGGTCTGGGCTACTTTTTGTGACATTTTAATAGGGTTTTAAGCTTTAAATAGTAAACTAGTCGTTTTCGTAAAATGCTATTATTACCACATTTTCTTTTCTTGTAATATTTTGGTATCCGTACAGTAACAGTTGATTAAAGGTAGAGTGTTTTGTAATGTTTACCTCTGATATAATAAGTCATAAGTATATCTTTGGTATTTTAACTTTTATAAGCGAAAGTAGATTTTCGACTTTGTCACGCCTTTTAGCACTGTTGCCAGTCAGTGGTTATAAGTAATCATTTGATAGATTTTCAACATTCTGTTTAAAGTATTTGGTACATTTCAAGTTTAGCTGTTAAATATAACTGAGCCCTGGAATAAACTACTGTTACAATGTTATTTATTGTTAAGTACTCTGTTATTCTTGTTATACATTGTATTACTTAAAGGACACAATTGCTTAATTGTTGCTCAGGCAAACTCTTATGTACTTGTCCGAAATATTGTTTATTATTAAGTATGGTACTGCCTAAAATCCAGATGCAGTGTTGGTTATAGGTCCGAATTCAGGTGTCTGTATAAATTATTTCAGTATTTATAAATGTTGTTCATGGTACATGTGAAATTTTTTAAATGCATAGCATAAATGTAGCATCTATGAAATTTTATTGAATTGATTACATATTTGAGAATTAATTATTGGGAAATATGTAAATGCAATCTGTGCATGTGTGTTCTACCTTCTGTCTAAAAGTAATTATAGTGCAAATGTATTTAGTTATTGAAACAGTACTTTGTAATGGCAGTACAAAGATTCGAACCATATTGTTCAATGTAAATATTGCTATGTCTGTAGATTACCGGGTGCATACACATGTTAACTGTATTTAATGCATGTTGTTAATTATTATGATTCTCATCATTGTTGTTGTAAAGTAATTATTATTGTTGTATTTTGTGTAACAGGCTGTATTTTTTTTCAATTTCGAGGACGAAATTTTGTCAGTAGGGAGGGTAATGTGAGGCATGATGCCTCACGACCTTATTTTGATGCTACTGTTTTGCATTGTTTTTACGGCCTATCAGTAGTTTTTTATTTTTTGATGTTAAATTGTTAGGCTATCTTTCAGCTACTTTTTAATCACAGTTCATTGTTCTGTAACATTTCCAGACATTGACTGATAACCAGTCGCATTGTTAAATTGTTGTTTACTAAATTACATTTCAAAATGTTAGAACTCTACTTATGTCATGCTTGTGTCAGTTAGTGAAACTGTAATTCTAGCTTTCACAGGGATTTTCTATAAAAGTACGCAATGTCAGCCTGAGTTATTCAACAGTTCAATCAACAATCACCTGCTGTATTAAATTAAATCGATGTTTTCATGTAATGTCCATTGTTGACTTTGTAAAACTTCATAAAAGTTTATGTCAGTTGAAATTTTGACAGTTGTCAACCATCTTGGATTTCTGTACGTATGCGCCGGGTGACTAAATCTCTGTTTAGACGGACCGAAATCGCTTTAATTCTGCAGAAATAGTTAACTTTTATTGTCAAGTATTTGATATTTAATACTTGGCATGTAGTGTTGATTCGTAGCGTTCTATATTGTTTTATTATTTATTTCTGTCCGACTTTGTTTGTTTACACTAGTTTAGAGGTTAAGCTCCGCCTTATTTGCATATAAGGAAATGTTTGTATCCCGAATGACGTCATGGTCGGCCGAAGTAAGTTCGTAGCATCAACTCGGTTACGGACCTGTCCGGGTATTTCCGACTTTGACCTTATTCAGACTAATTTAGATTCTGGTATTCATCCTCATTTGCATACCATTGCATACCAAAGGTTAATTATTAGAACGCTAGAATCATCACTTTGCCTCCGTCTCTTGTATAGAAAGGCTGTTTGTCAGTTTGTCCTTAGACATTTTTTTTATTTACGCTTCTAAAACCTATACGAATTATTCAAACTTTGAAACTGCACGATACTTATTATCATTAAATTATACAGTTATTTTATTAGCAGTATTTGGCTGTTTTTCTCTTAGAAAACTCTGTAATTTTAGAGTTGGTTCTCGGTCCGCCTGCTACACGACTTTTGCCTGATATTTTCATGGTTTATATTTCATTACTGATTATTTTATTCAGTTATAATAGTAATTGTTAAGGCTTCCCATAAATAAAAGTTGTTTGAAGCCGAAAGGAAAGTTGTCAGTAGTTTATTTTAAACTTTGAAATAAATTTGAACTCGGGCGCTACCAGCCTTTGAACTCGGGCGTTACCAGCCTTTTAACTTGGGCGCTACCAGCCTTGTCTTGGGCGCTACCAGCCTATAGGGTCGCGACCAGACCCTAGTTTAGTCAACATATTGCTTATCCCTGAACAATAAATAACCTATTTTAATTGGTGGACTCAGTCCCCTGACTGTAGTCCCCTTGCCCTTGGTCTGTTTACATTTAACATTCTTTTTACCCTAACCCAAGTAAAGTACAGTGACCAGGGTGGGGGCACTACAATATGTTACTCAATTACATTCATACATCACAATAGATCGTTATGTCGTCTACGTTAAAAAATGTATATCCTTTCTGTTACTAACCCAATTGCAAAATGATATTTAACTTAGTTTGTTGAAGGTCGTGTGTCATAGTGGAAGTACATATATTTCAAATGGAACTGCTTACATCAGATATGTTTTAAACATTAAACAAAATATGATCTTATTTTCATGAGTAATACTTTTCGCAACCAAAACACCAATACGTATGTCATATGTCCGGATTTTGCTGTCAAATAATTTGCACATCGGTACAAGGTGAGCCATGAAACTATGCTGAACGAATTTAGTAAGGCCTAAAAAAGTTATTTGTGTCCGCTTACCCGACTGACCCTATTTTTTGCCGCTGACCCTATCACTTTTTTTGATAGATACATGCCCTGAAAAGACCGAGAATCAGGAAACCCTACCTGCCACACCTTTTATTTTGATTAGTTAGAAAGTAATTAATTTGTTTGTGGTTTATGAATATGTAAATAACCCAAACAGTCAATTAGCGAAAAACGGGTTTTACTTACAGAAATAGCCAAGCTTCCGTTTCTGCTTACAGTATTCTAGGTTTACATGGTCAAAATTCTTGTAAAATCTACTAAATCAGTGGAAATTACTGCTTGTTACGAAAACGCAGGGGATTATGCCCTACCTTGATAGAGACGACTATCAAAATATAACACATGCCACTTAAGATGTTGTTGCCAGAACTAGTTCCTGACGGGAGGTGTAGTAGCATTTGCTAGAATTGCTTCAAAACAAGGACAAAAATTCAAAAGAACAGGTACATTCCTCATCTTGTGGTATGACACTAATTTTCATGTGTTATGTTATAACTGATGCAATAAATGTTCCAATTATTTTATAATATATAGTATGCATACAAATTAAAATTGTCGTATTATATTATGGTGAGGCAATATATAAACTGACAAACTTCTCATTACTATACAATACATTTTATCATAAGAACATGTTCTTTACATTTGGCATTTAATGGACTGGATTTCTTGTATTATAAAAACATTGGCAAATTTTGTGCTGGAGATATTAAGTCACTACTGTTATGACATATCTGACTGCCATACACCTGTCTATGTAAATATAAATGGAACACTTTGGTTCAACGGTGTATTAGTTATCTTTGCCGGGTTCCACGAAAGCCACATTTTATTTTAGTGGTTGTGTAGGCATGTTATTTCCAGGTGATTGCCCATAGATATGTGCCGGAGCGGTCAGCACCATTCCACCAGTACCTGAATGACCTGGCGCTGCAAAATCAACACAAAGCACATAAGTTAAATCAAAAAAGAATATTTTGAAATTGAAAAAAAAATCAAGCAAAGTAAACATTTAATAAAAATGGTATAATTACATTAATAACATTACGTTAACAAGACAGCAAATAACAAGAAGTCAATAAAAGAAAACATGCAGGTAAAATTTGTACTAACCATTTGATGCAGAGTTTCTGCGACTACATATGACAGCAGCGATGATGACTGCCACAGTAACAACAACACCGCCGATTATAACACCATACCACCATCGTAACGTACTGTCAAATATACAAGATATGTGAGAATTTATACTAGTCTTTACACTTTCTAAATCAGTCACTGTATAACTAAATCCTTAGTAACATGATTTCTTTGTTCATTAGAGCGCAATCTGTAAAATGTGTAAGTAGGCTGTATTCAATATTTCTAGGCAGCAATGAAATTTCAATAACTCCTACGATTTTATCCCAAAGATTTCCAAGTTTTTGTTCGTTTGACTTTAAATCGAGAGCTAAACGGAAAACTGTCGTAACACCTTTTTATTTAATATAAGTTACGACAGTTACAAGTAAGTTATTTACGCGATATCCACAAATATGATTTCAATAGTTTTGATTACTAAGTACGAATATTCTAATACCTGAAATAAGTAAACATGTATCAAAAGTCAATTTACCTTGTATGTGATATTCGGAATGAACTCCTGGTTGTGTAATCGTTAAACCGTCTCGTCGTCCTAAATGTTGGATATCGCGTTCTTGATTCTGTTGGAAAAGGTGTTCTTGCTCTTGTTGGATACAATGTCCTTGCTGTTTTAGAAGGTGTTCTCGTTTCAATCGATCTTGTTGTCGACGGCTTCCGATTTGAACTGTTTGGATGTAAATTATACAGCGATACCTAAGTTACTAAACTGGTGATCATTTATATTTGCATTATTTGTACTGGGCGAGGGAATAAAGAAATTGGTATTTAAGTCCGGAATTTTTTTTCATAACCTGGACTATTTGGTATGATATGAGCATTGGCGTGATTACCATACAAACAATTCTTACAAAAATATGTTTCGCAGAATCCGGTCGACTCAATTGCTAATATTATATACTTCACTATAAATTGTAACAAAACACCTTCCTCATGTGACATAATGGCACACGGTAACCAGAACGTCCGCACATTTTGACGTGTTATGTTCTGCTATAGGTATATTTTTTGTAATTGCTTCTTTTCTTAATTTCAACGTATTTGCGCATGTATGTAAATATACTAGTAAAGTACTCTTGTACAAAGGACGGGAATTTCCGGTGCTTTAACAGGTATGGAAACTTCACCTTACTCCTAGGACTGTAGGATGCCTCCTTTGCTGTAAATAAATATATCGAACCACATACATGTATTAAATAAAACGAAGTAAAAATCAAATACTTTGATAGTTCCTCTTCGTTCCTGATAGTATATTTCTCGATTCAAAAACTTTATTTTTTCAAAAATACATAATGTTAAGCTGCAAACAAAACCGGAACTATACGTTGCTATTTTTCAAATGTTATGACGTCTTTCCTGTTTACGGAAGTTGATTTCACGCGCTTTGTTTAAATACGCTGCTATAAGAAAACAATGCTGAAAAGAAATCCATTCGTTTGATTTTGTTTGTACTAATATTTCTTGAATATGAAAGGTAAGAAAAAAGTTCTATAACTGGCTGTAGGTGCGGATGGGATTAACCGACTCTCGGGTAACTGTTAACGCGGTAACTCGGCGGAACCTCTTTACCGCCTAAGCCGGATATTCCTATCTTCATCTACAACCAGTGAATGAATCTTTTGTCATTTTACAGGTCTTTGGGATTACTGAGACCATTCAATGGATCTGTATAACAGTGTCCGCTTAAAGGCCTACAGCTTGGCAATGGGACTTCAGTGTAACAAATTGAAGAGACATTTCCACATTATAATTACATACATGTAAATGAAGATGTTGCAAGCTCGATTGAGCCTATTCATAGACGGTAGTGTAAATACAAGCTCCCGTCCACGCCCTCTAGCCCTGGGTTGAGCAGAATCAATATTTCCACATGTTACATTTACCGGAATAAATTTTAGAGACACCCGCAGTTGTATTCATACAGCGGTGCACATGGATCTTCAACGAAACACAGAATGCAATTCCACAAAATTTCGGCGCATGATAATACTATGATATTTCACGAATATATGGGCCTGAACATGTGAGTTTCAAAATAATAAAAAATACTGAATAAACACTTAGTACTTATCTAAAACACATTTCCCATTTATATCACAGAAATTTCCCGCTTCGCAACAAAACATTGTTCCGCAGCAAGTATTGCCACTCGGACAATAGAAAATGCTGCCACAGCATACATCACCCACTGGCATACAACCCTGAACGCCGCAGCACTCGTATCCCTTGAGGCAGTAGTATGGGGGGTAAGTCCATGCATCTGACATAAAGAAAAGAAAAACTATTTCTGTAGAAAACTTCAGATATTCCGTTTTTAGCATAAAATTATTTTGTTTATTTCTTGAATCAGACATGTTTATTTTCCTTGTATATCAATCTTTCTCACAAACCTACACACGCAAGTACCAAAACACACCGCAAATTGTTGCGTTTTTGGATGAACTTGTCGATCTGCTTGAGTGTTGAATCTTTTTTACTGCACAGCAATTCATTATTTCCTTTCTGAATCTAAGGAGGAAGATCGTAATATTCAAGCTCGAATATAAACAGTATTTGGTATGGCAACAGAATGTTGATCTATAATTTTTAGACATTCTTTGAAAATTATATATATATATATATATATATATATATATATATATATATATATATATATATATATATATATATATATATATATATATATATATATATATATATATATATAGTTATTTGTTTCGGTATAAGATTAACCTATATTTCACCAAGAAACCAGAGATGTTGGCTTTCGGAGAAAACAAATCACTTAGAAATTACCAGCACATGCTTTTCAGTGAATTAACGAAATATAGAAGTGACATACGACTATCTGGTATTTGCACAGTGAAAGATATCAAATCTATCTAACAGTAGAATTGATAAATTTAGTCAAAACATAAAAAAAGAGAAAATTTGTTCGTTTTACATGTAAGATCAAACTATATTTCAGTTACGAACACATATCTTACATTGCCACTCGTGAAAATATTGCATCTTGTGTTCACTCGTGAAAGATATTTCAATCTTACACTGAAACAAACAAATATCCCCTATATGTTACATTTCGAAAGCATGTTAATTTGTCATTAGGATCTGCTTACCACACGATACTAGGTCCGTCCTATTTACACATATTCCATCATCTGTACATACTTGAGTAGCTTAAAAATGAAAATATAACCGCACATCAAGAAAGGCATAAACATTTTGCTGCAGATACATATAAGACATCCGTGCATGTAAGTTGATAAAAGATAATTTTGTTAGAAATGAGCAACATGAGAGTAAGTTTACGATACATTTTGTTTTTGTTTAAGTTTAATCTGTAACTAAAAACGAACTCCAGTCGAATCTCGATCGGTCAAATATTGGTTCACCACAGCTCGTATAAGTTTTAATGTTAATCTGTGTCCATTTAATATAGTGTTAACTTAACTATACTATGCTCGATATCAGAAATGACGGTGAAAGATGCACCATGATAAAGAAGAAATCATATCTTGATGCATTGATTATATAATAACTTAGCATTACTTTACTCACCAGTTGTACTTTCGTAAATGCTTTGTCTTTTGACTAAACATGTATACCAGCCTTTATGGTAGGGTTGGTCTATGTCGTTTTCTTACAAATTAGTTCACTATCTGAAGTGGACGTGATTCCTGTGACTGATACAATATCCCAAACGTTGAATAAAATGGTTATGGATTGTTTTGCGAAAAAGGCAAACTCACACAATTAATTAATTTACTTACATGTACATCTGTCCCCACATCTGTCAGCAGCTCCAGCGCTTAACAGCAATGCTGGAAGGATAAATAAAAATATAGTTTAGATAAGCAAGTATTTCACAAGGCAAAACTGTTTATGTCCTGTGATTTAATTTGTTTAGTTTTCACAGTATGTATGAGTATATATGATGAAATTTCATTTTCTCAACTGTGTCTCGTAACAAATTTCTATTTACTTAGGTGCAACTTAAAAGAAAATAACTTGGAAAAGTTTTCCGAGTGTATTTCATAAACACTATTTCAAGACACGAATAGTGAAGTTTCTGCACACTTTGCACAACAGAAATGAGTTACATTAACGTTGCAGGAATGTCTATTATTCGCATTTTAAAGATGTTACTAAGTAATAGCATGTGTTGTAATGTGCCATATATGAATATTTGGTAAATTAACAAACGAGAGTCACGTATTTTGTCTCTACTATCCATATCTTTTTCATTTTGGTATTTTATGGTTCTTTCTTGTTTTTTTGTTAACTTTTGGTTTAAATTTACGCACGAAGTTTTCATGAGTTAGCGCGGGTTAGTTCATTCGAGGTTTACTACACAAAGCGATAACACGGAGGTTCGCCAAATCCTGACATAGTATTTACAGCAATATGAGGAGATGGTCTTAATGTCATTTATTCTGTAAAAAACATAACTTAAATATTTCTGTAAGAAATTCATCGATTTATAATTGGATGGCAGTTCACGGACATTACCCAGTTTTCTTTTTTTTCTCGTATTGTTTTTGTTCTGTTTGGCACATTTATTTTATCTACTAGAAACATTGATGTTAGTAAATACTTGGAAAGTAGGGGGTGCCATATATGAATATTTGGTAAATTAACAAACGAGAGTCACGGATTTTGTCTCTACTATTCATATCTTTTTCGTTTTGGTACTTTATGGTTCTTTCTTGTTTTTTGTTAACTTTTGGTTTAAATTTACGCACGAAGTTTTCATGAGTTAGCGCGGGTTACTTCATTCGAGGTTTACTACACTAAGCGATAACACGCAGGTTCGCCAAATCCTGACATAGTATTTGCAGAAATATGGGGAGATGGTCTTAATGTCATTTATTCTGTAAAAAAACATAACTTAAATATTTCTGTAAGAAATTCATCGATTTATAATTGGATGGCAGTTCACGGACATTACCCAGTTTTCTTTTTTTTTCTCGTATTGTTTTTGTTCTGTTTTATCTGCTAGAAACATTGATGTTAGTAAATACTCGGAAAGCAGGGGTTGGAGAGAGCCTTTTCGCTGGTCAGAGCCTCGGATTCTCCCAACCTCCCCCCTCATATATAAAAATATTATAAAAATTAGAAAAGAGTTAGGGTTGGGGCAGCTGGCTCGCAGCATACGATTAACCTGTCTTTCTGGGTAGTTTTTAGATGAAATTTAAAAAAAAAAAATGCGTAAAGATTAAGATAATATGACAAGTATTTGTCGTATTACATATGAACTGTCCATCCTGTATTCTGCCTTATTGTATATGTTCATAAATAGTCCGGTATATGTTATGCTTCCTTTGGCATATTGATTGCTTAAGTGCATGCATATTTAGAAAGAATTATGGTATTTCTGACTATATATATTTTGAAGGCGTTCCATTGATGTATTGTGTTATTGTGATATTGATTTGTTATAAGAGCAGTAGTAAAACACCATCTTTGAAACCTATTTTGTGTTTTGTTGTTTGTTTGGTATCAATTATATAGTAAAGGAAAGAAATAATTTATTTTCGGTCGAACGAAGTTAGGGAGAAAATAAGCCACTTGGTATATTAAATCGGTCAATAAGATAGCTAGTCACGTAAATATGTTGATATTTTGGATATAATATATCCTTTAACGTTCAGATAAAAAAGTGGAAAACCGAGGTATCTTTGCTATCTATTCACTATTGACCTCATATGCAGTCACAGTAACTGTATTGGTATCAACGTCCGAAATTAGCCGGTTTCGTTTTATTTTGCTCTAAGTAGAATACCATTGCATACTACAAAATATGGAGTGGAGTCGTGGAGTGGTGATCTTGGAGAGAAAAATTTGAATTAAATGAGATTTTGGAGTCAAAATCAGATATTTTATTTTTATCATACGAGATGTAATGAGAACATGATAAAAGTCATATTATAGAAGGCAAGTTGGGAAACGTGGATGCTGTAGATGATTATAATAATAATTATAATGATGATGATGATGATGATGACATGCAGTTATTGCTGCGTTACATGATGATGATCATGCAAAAAATGCTGATATTGCTTTTGTCAATGTTGTTTTTGATAATCCTGACGAATGCAAAATGCTGAGGATGATGTTAATAGCACTGATGTTGATGATGTTGTTAATTTGTTGAACTGAGAAAGATAGGGAAAATTATGACAAGTAGTTATGCTGTTACTTTAAGATGTTGTTGTTTTGATTGTGTGTGTTGTTGTTGTTGTTGCTGCTGCTGTTGCTGCTAATTACAATGGTGGTGATGATGATGATGAGAGAATATTTTCATAATGATTTTGTCAGTAATTATGAGAATGGCATGCATTATGATAATGGCATGTATTATGATAATGATGATTGTTATATTGTTGTTACTGATGAAAATTAATTATGTTTGTGATAATAAAAGTGCGACTAAAGCCATTCTGTTTTGAGGTGAGTCTACAGTGAAATGCATCAACTTTGTATAATTAATGTTTAATCATCATGATCGTCATCACTATAATCTGCATCATAAAAATCCTCATGGTCTTTTAGGTAGCAGGGTACACTTAGATTCGAAAATTCTTGGCACGGCCAGGCTTACATGTAGCGAGTCGTAATATTGCACTTTCCTAATGAGCAGAATCAGGGTGGCCATTTTATAAATTGTGTGCATGTTTTCTGCTTTTAATTAATGACAAGATAAGGACTCTCGTACAAGAATACAGAAAGTTATCAAAACGAAAGTTTTACACCATCCATTAAAAATAACATGTCAAAATCGTCAATTTTGCACTTTTTGAACAGCCTGCAATGATTCTGCTGCAGGAACAACGTCCAATTTTATTGCATTTCTCAATTTAATAGTCCCTACTGAACTACAGGATATTAATGGAATGGGGGCCCATCCATCTCGTTTTTTCACAAAATAGCAAAAATGTTCATCAATCAACAAGCATGGAACCCTTCTATGATTTGAATTTCCCGCGCCAATGTGACTCATCGATTCATACAAAGCTAGCAGCAGTTAGTTTTACAACTGACATCACAATTTTACATGTATCAGCTGTTTAAAATTTCTAAAGAATTAACAATCATTACCTCTCACTTTAATTTACAGACATCCAAAATCACGAAGTTCTAATTATTACAAATATTGACGGGGCCAAAATTCGAAGTGTACCCTGCTACCTAAAAGCAATATTGAAATCGACAGCTCATAATGGAAATTTTTTAATTCTTAAAACCATTTTCATATCAGATTTGAATTCATCATGCCAAACTTGACAACATTTTTTAATGCAATATACGACTAAAAAAAAACATTAACTGTGTTTACATTATACATCAAACAGACTGGGTTTATCAGTCCAAGTCAAGGCATCCTTCCTCATCATTATGCTTTTGAACATCGTATTCTGATCTAGTGTCAGCAAAGTAGAGACTACAAAATTTCTTGAAAGATAACAGGTGACAATAAATAAAATTTGCTTTTGCTGCGGAAAGGTTTTACTGCTAGAGGCTTTAAGGTTAATTGGTTTGACAGAAACCATCATTATCATCTTTTTCATCACTGCCATCATCATCAGCCACCACCACCATCATCGCTGTCAACATCATCATCATCATTATCATCAACACCACCACCACCACCATCATCACATCGCAATCATCATCAAAGTCACAACCATTATCATTTCCATCATCATCATCATCACCACCACCATCAAAATCATCAACATAATCTCTACCACCACCATCATCATTGTCTAGCATAGTCATCATTATTGCCAGTTTTTCTTGATGTTTTTGCTGATGACCAAGAATAACAGCATTGTTTAGTTGTAACAGAACAGTTTGTTTGTTATGTTGGGTTTAACGTCGCATCGACACAATTACAGGTTATAGGACACCGGGCACATTTTCATGCAGTCTCGCCGGGCATGGGTATGTTTTTGACAACACAGAAAATGACGTCACTCGACATTCAGCTATTCCCGGAAGTAAAGAAAATGAAAGTAGACAGGCTAAACTTATTATTTTTATTGGTGATGACTATGGTGATGGAGGGATTTGTTTTGTTGCTAAAGACAAGGTAATGACATGTACTGAGACTTTGCTGCTTGAAACTTTCAACTATTTTGTTTGTCAATGATGATAAATTGGTTTTCAGGATAATATAACATAACATAACATACATAACGTTATTCGACATAAAATTGAAATATTGATGACGATGATGATGAAAAATGATAACGTAGTTGCTGAAATACCTTTTCGTCCTTAAAGACACAAACAACAGTCCACATTGTTGTAAACATGATTATAAAACAAATCATCATCATTCTCGTAATCATTATTGTAACTATCAGTCTCTTGTATTTTATCAATAATACATTAAATCTGTTTCTTCATTCCAACAATCACTATTCTTATTTACAACAGCAACAAACATTTATTGTTATAACTTCGTCTTAAGTTATTTTATTTTCACCAGTAACACCACTGGTTTTGTTCTGAATAAATTTCCATTTTTAAACTGTTTCAAGCTTTGGACGAAACACTGTATTTAATTTGACTCCAGAATTTCACTCCTAAATTAGACTCCAAGGTCATCCAGACTCAACTCCTAGACTCCATATTTTATAGTATGCACACTGTTTATTGTGTTTTAGCGGCATTGGCCTTTGCCGCAACGTTTCATCTAAACTCAATTTATTGAGCGGGAAACATGAATGTGACATAACCACCCAACGACATCCGCATATTTTATTATCATGTTTTAAATCTGTAAACAAACCAGAAATAAACAATACATAATCTTACTTGTAACAATAAATGGTGTTAACAGCATCTTCATTTTATAATAGCTCCTTATTATTTTAAATTTTCTTCTATCTCAAACGACAAATATTTTGCAATGTTTTATCACGTGAACTATTTAAGGATGGTAAATATTGACATTGATAAAACTCTTGATAACATAATGCAATATGGCCCGAGAGCTCATGGACTTTTATTGCAACACTTGAGGCCAAAAGAAGTTTATACTTTTTTGGAAACAATATTTCATATCCTCCATGAAACCCCATTTCTTAAGTGTCAAAGCCGTGCCTATCTATATTTTGTTCACTTATGTTTGTGATAGGGGAGGTAAAAAACAAGGAAGAATATCCAACAGGGAAAGCCACGTTCTAAAAACACAGCCTCCCCAAACGCGCACACGTTCAACACACGCAAACAACACACACACAAAGCAAACACACAAGGACAAAACAAACAAATAAAGGAACACAGTGGGGCACCGCTTTGGAACGGTCAGTGGCAAAACCACCACTGGGGACCTTAAACCGGTTTATGGTGCACCTAACCTCACTCTTACCCCCACCATGTTCCAGCCACAGGACAGTGTAAATAAAAGTTATCCCCGCTAGGTGAAACCCTAACATACGCAAAAGCAACAGAAGGCATGTAATGTAAAACACAAAAATGCTCTTGTGTATATATATATATATATCCAAAATGTATTGTAACATATATATAAATGCAATCCTTAAGAACCTAAAACGCATGTACTCAATGCCTTTGCAGAAGACAAAGGCGCGACGAAACAGGCCAGAAGACGGAAATCAAAATACCTCAGTCCTGGTGGGATTTAAGAACTACTTATAAAACTCACTTAATATTAGGGGGTAGGGTAAAGTTTACGTCTACAAGTTTTTTCACTGTTTAATTACAGTAACTACCTGATTGTCAGTAAATGTATATATGTCAAACAATGACAGCAATAAAAAATTTATCAAAAAGGAATGAAGGACAAACTTGATATTCAAGGTCAAAGGTCAAATTTACGTAAAAATCACAAAAAATTGGCATATTTGAAATTTGTTTTTATTCTTAAAAACTAGTTTGTTATCATAAGTCACTCATCTTTATCTATGTAATGTGTACATACCAGCCGAAGTCAGAAATGCAAATCTTATTGCAAAAAGTCAAAGTCAACTCTGATAATTGAAGGTCAAAGTTCATTTTAATGTAAAAATGTGAAAAATGTTACCTTTACTTTTTCTAATCTGTTTATAATATGTCTTCACATTATTAGTCACTGAAGTTAATTCGTTTTAATGTTTGTATGTCAGGCAAAGTCAGCAGTGCAGATGTAAAGCTAATATCAAAGGTCAAAGGTCAATGTTGTGTGAAATATCGCATTAATAGCTTCCTGTTAGAAATATAACAGATGTTTTTAATCATTATTAGAAATTGCTCGTGATTTATTTTAATGTATATATGTCCTACAATGTTAGTAATAAAGATATCGTCTGAAATCAGACAAGTTCAAATGTGATATTAAGGGTCAAAGGTCATTTTCAAGTAAAAGAATGATAAAAATAGCTTTTTAACTTTTCTCCTTGTTAATACTATAATGTCGATATTAGTCAATGATATCAGTTCATTTTCATGTATAAATGTTAAGCGATGTCTGGTATGCACATATAATTTCAAAACATTCAAGGTCAACCATAATATCAAAGGTCAAAGTAAAAAAGTGAGTAAAATGTTGCAATAATATCACCTATTTGTAATAATTTTTATTGTTTAAAAGTATTTGTTTTGTCATTTTAGTAACTGATCGTTATATATGTCAGATGATGTCATGAAAGCGAAAACAAGTCAAGGTCAAGCCTGGTAATAAAGGTCAGGGGTCATTTTTTCTTTAAAAGATCAAAATGTAGCATACTTACTCATTACTTTGTTCAAAAATAGCTTGTCATTATAATTCACTGTTACCAATTTATTTTAATGTATACATATCAATCAAGGTCAGCAATGTAGGTCTTATCCCAATACGTCAAAGGAAAACCTATTATCAAAAGTCAAGGGTCAAAATTGTGTGAAAATTCGCAAAAACTGTTGTTTTTTTGCAATGATTTTTCTTCAAGTTAATTGTTTTAGAGTATTTTAGACAAAACTAGTAACTGATCATTATTCATTTTAAAGTACATATAACAGATGATATCATTCTTCCTTAATAATGACAAATTAGTCAAGGTCAAACCTGACATTAAAGGTCAAAGGAGAGGGTCTTCAAGAAACTGGCCATTATGAAAAAACTGGCTGGAACAAGTAAGGCAGCAAATGAAAAGATCCTACAGCAAGTCTACACAGGCACCGTACGGCCTATAGCAGAGTACGCAACCATCTCATGGGTAATTGCTTCCAAAACCAGTAAAGACAAACTAGACAAGGTTCAAAATTCAGGCCTGAAGATAATTCTCGGAGCAATGAAAACATTTCCAGTAAAAGAAAGGAAAAGACAGCCAACCTTGAGCCATTAGAGACAATACGAGAGTAAAAAGCCCTTGTGTAGGCAGAGAAGGCAAAGAGATTACCATCACACCCACTCCACTCAAAACCCGAGAGCAGAACCAAGAACAGATTGAAACGACAGTCTCAACCATATCGTCAAAGAACTGCAAAAAGGGAAAGCAGTAGCACTGGACACAGAGGCAGAGCCGCTTGTGCCCGATGAATGGGTTCCTAGACAATGTGCTCCCAAGATCAGATTGGAGGTGCCAGGAGAAGAAGAAAAGGGAAAACAACATCAGGCTCACTAACAATCACTTACGCTAGAAATGATCAATGACCGTTATCCAGCTCTTGGATCCAAGCATATACCAATAAATCAGTAGAAAAAGCAGTACAGAATGCTTGGAGTGGTGCCTACATTAAATTTCCAGACAGCTCCACTCTCACAGTCTCTCATCCAGTCGGCAAGAGATGCTCCAACTTCAACTTCAGAGCCGAGATGCAAGCTCTCACATTGGCCACACAATTGTATGAACGAGGAGAAAAGGGACAAAATATTGTTTTCCTAACAAACTCCGAGTCAGCTCTTCAGGCTCTCTAAGCAGATCCATCAGACATCTTAACGAGACAGCTGCTGGAAAACATCAATCTCCTGTCTGAGAACAACAATGTAGCATTTCAATGGAGTCCTGCACATGTGGGCATAGCCGAAAATGAAGCTGCGGACAAACTTGCAAAGGAAGCAACCAAGCAAATACAGCCCGAACCTAAAACTTCATACAGAGAAGCTCAGACCCTACTGAAGAACAACTTTGCGTCAGACTGGAAGAACATAAATGGAGGCTACTTGCCCAATCATGACAGTCTACACAAGCTAATCAGGCACAGCCTAAGGACTATCCTCCGTCTACGCCAGCGACCTGCAGAATACGGTGCAGTTCATTGCCGCATCTAATCTAAAGATATAAAACGGCCACAAGAAGATGGAACGCAGTAAGTAAGTAATGGTAAACATTAAAATGAATTAACATCAAGTTATAACGACAAGATATTTTTGAACAAAGAAATAAAATAACAGTGCTATCCCGAAAATGAATTTTAACCTTTAACATCAGGGCTAATCTAGACTCATGTCTGATGATATCGTCATTGTTGACATTAACCCATATATATATATGAAACTTCAAGGAATAACTATATGATACTAATAATGACAAAATACCTTTAAACAATGAAAAGTATTGCAAAAATGTTATTTTTTGCGATCTTTCACACATATTTGACCTTTTACCTTTGATATAAGCTTTACCAATCACTGAAATTAGATCTGCATTGCTGACATTGCTTTACAAATATACTTAAGAAAGAATTATTTTCAATGAAAAAAAATTGACAAGATAATTTTTAACGAAGAAAAAATTAAATATGCTGTATTTTGAATTTTTACATGAAAGTGACTTTTGACCTTTAATGTCAGGTTTGACCTTGACTAATTGTTCATTATTATTTCAACAGTGATATTATCTGTTATAGATACTTTAAAATGAGTAATGATCAATTTTACTAGTAGTGACAAAAATACCCTAAAACAATAAAGAAAACATCATTGCAAAAATGCTTTTTTTTGCGAATTTTTACAAAAATTTGACCTTTGACCTTTGATAATAGGTTTGCCTTAAACTTACTGGGATAAGACCTACAGTGCTGACCCTGCTTGACATGTATACATTAAAGTAAATTGGTAACAGTGAATTATAACAAGCTATTTTTAAACAAAGTAATGAGTAAGTATGCTACTTTTTGTGATTTTTATACAAAAATGACCCCTGACCTTCAATACCAGGTTTGACCTTGACTTATTTTCTCTTGCATGACATCGTCTGACACATATACAGTAAAATGAACAACGACCAGTTACTTAAATGACAAAACAAATACTTTTAAACAATAAAAATTATTACAAATAGGTGATATTATTGCAACATTTTACTCACTTTTTTGACCTTTGACCTTTGGTATTATGGTTGACCTTGAGTGTTTTGAAATTATATGTGCATACCAGACATCGCCTAACATTTATACATTAAAATGAACTGATATCATTGACTAATATCAACAAGATATTATCAACAAAGAGAAAAGTTAAAGAGCTATTATTTTTTTTTTAAATTTTAACTTGAAAATGACCTTTGACCCTAAATATCACATGTGAACTTGACTCATTCCAGACTATATTTTTATTTTGGACATTGTGGGACATATATACATTAAAATAAATCATGAGCAATTACTTATAATGAAAAAAGGTATCTGTTATTTTTTAAACAGGAAGCTATTCATCCGATTTTTCATACAAATTTGACCTTTGACCTTTGATACTAGCTTTACCCTTGGTAGTTTTGGGTTACATCTGCACTGCTGACTTTGCCTGACATACAAATATTAAAACGAATTAACTTCAGCGACTGATAATGTGAAGAAATATTAAACAGATTAGAAAAAGTAAAGGTAACATTTTTCACATTTTTGCATGAAAATGAACTTTGACTTTCAATTATCAGGGTTTGCCTTGAATTTTTGCAATAATATTTGTATTTCTAATTTTGGCTGATATATACACATTACATAAATAAAGATGAGTGACTTATGATATCAAACTATTTTTTAAGAATGAAAATAAATTTCAAATATGCTAATGTTTGTGATTTTTACATAAATTTGACCTTTGACCTTGAATATCCAGTTTGTCATTGTTTGACATATACACATTTACTGACAATCAGATAGTTACTGAATGGGTTTTCATGGAGGATATGAAATATGGTTTCCAAAAATGTATAAACTTCTTTAGGCCTCAATTGTTGCAATAAAAGTCCGTGAGCTCTGGGACCAATAGTATTGAGGAAGTATCTCAGTTTAATCTCTACAACATCTTTATTACAGTTTCTCTGAAGTTGGCGGACCAGCGGCCTGAAGTCAGCGGCCTAGCGACCTGAAGTCAGCGGCCCAGCGGCCCAGCGGCCTGGCGGCATAGCATTATCGTGTATTTCTTGTAGAAGAATGCTTTGTATGATAACATAAATATAAAAATAACTATGAATACAAACGTTAAAAAGAATGTTGCTTAAATATTTGAGAGTACACTTACTAAAAAGAAAGAAAGTCATGTATAAAATAAAGCTTTGTTCAATATAAAACACAAAACAGCCTTTTTAATTGCCCTGAAAATTTCTGATCCAGCGGCCTCGCGGCCTAGAATTTCTGTTCATAAAAATCCTTAAAAACAGTCAAAAACGCCCAGTCTAGTCAAAATATAGCATTTTATGTTTTGATTAGATTGAGTGTTATTTTTTTTACCAGAAACAGCCTTAATGCTATGTATTTATTAGATTAAGCGGTTTTGACTGTTTTTAAGCACCTTTATGTATAAAAATAGTCTAGGCCGCTAGGCCGCTAACTTCAGTCCGCTGGATCAGAAATTTTCAGGGCAATTAAAATGCTGTTTTGTGTTTTATATTGAACAAAGCTTTATTTTATACATGATTGTTTACTTATTTCTTTTTAGTAAGTGTACTCTCAAATTTTTAAGCAACATTCTTTTTTATGCTTGAGATCATACGTTTGTATTCATAGTTATTTTTATATTTATGTTATCATACAAAGCATTCTTCTACAAGAAATACACGATTATGCTAGGCCGCTGACTTCAGGACGCTTGGCCGCCAGGCCGCCAGGCCGCCAGGCCGCCAACTTCAGTAAAATTTTTATTACAAATGTTACATGGCTATACATAGAAATCCAATGTGCATGTTGATTTAAATACACTAACTTCATATATAGAAATTCCTCATCAAATTGATTCAGGCTAGAGATGTAAATCTACTGTTTAGAGTTAACTGTTATGCACAACAGTCATTTTGTAAAACAACTTCCAGATTTTTTTAGTGGAAGTACACATTTATACTGCGCCTAGCTATACATGTATTAGGTGTGCACTTTTTAAAACCTTACACACTATTGTTTATAAACACAAAGAATGTTATTTTTATGTTTATATAGATACTATGAAGTAATTGTTCATATCTTCAAATATGAATTTGGCTCTAATAATATATCTTTAAACAAATATTTTTTCCTAAATAGCTTTAACACTGGACTCCTAGACAGGGTGGGGCAGCCAATTTGTAAACATAACGATATTTTGAAATCACCACAAGGTCGAATATTTCACAATAATGTCTCACACTGTATGACCAAAGGTGTTTATCTTAAAATCAGAAACGGTTGAAATGACCTCGTCAACAAATTGATTTAGTCCTCACCAATTTAAAAAGTTGTTCATCGGTTTCGCCAAACACAAACAAATATTTGTTTTGATTTGCTTGCGCTCGCCTCTTTGAAAAACATCTGGTAAAAATGTGTGGGCGCGCTACAGTTAACGGACGTTACAGTGAATACATGATCATAATGCAAGCACGAATTGTTTTAAAATGGACTTTAATCACAATGACCTGAAATGTGTCATGTAACTTATTTAAGGTTGCATACTTCCTCTGTATAAATGATCGTAATTCAAGCACCTGTTGTTTAAAAATGGACTTTAATCACAATAAAAACATACTACGTACACACAATGACTTGAAATGTATCATGATACTTAATTATAGTTGCATATTTCCTCTCACTTAGTGTACCGTTTTCCCAAATGCGTCGTTACCAAAATTTGATTGATATCATTGAGGAACGGATGAATAAACTTAAACATCAACCTACATTATATTGTTAGAGGGAAATACGTTTAAGTACATTAGTCGTTTTGTTGGGTTTAATGTCACAACGACAAAATTACAGGTCATATGGCGACTTCCCAGCTTTGATGGTGGAGGAAGACCCCAGGTGCCCCTCCGTGCATTATTTCATCACAGGCAGGCACCTTCCGTACGCCAGCTGGATGGCTTTCTCACATGAAATATTCAACGCCTCGAGTGACGCTCGAACCCATATCGATTAGAGGCACTGATTTGAAGTCAGCGACCTTGACCACTCGGCCATAGAGGCCCCCATGTTTAAAGACAGGGCATTTTTCTATTTGTTTTCTTACCTGTTCAAACGTCTGGAGTTTAGTTAGCTAAAATTCAGTTTCAGAGATGTTTCAATACTATTTTTGATCTGGTCGTGACCGTCAGAAAATAAAAACAGGATCAGTTAAATTATTGTAGCCAGAACTACAGCTTAGTAACTATACGAAAGTGGGTGGGATAAGAAATTTGCCTTCTCACCAATGCGGATCTTCAATTTTTGAAATCCCTGCTTAGAATAATACTAATGCACGTTGATCTCTATATCAGACCTTAACACAAAAATAATCCTTGAAAAGTGCAAGACTTGAACAAATGCAAGATTTTTTTCACAGTTATTTAAACCTTTTACAGTAAATACTTGGGTCACGTGTCTATGACATCATTACGCTTGAAGGTTATGCTTTGCTGTATATTTCATAGTAGTATTTCCAACCACGTACATCATTTGATTTTATGTACTATGCTTTTACATTTTTCAATCAGTGTTGTTATTTCAGTGTATTCTCTATCTCTATTGAATTACTGTTAATGTAAAGGGTTGCACTTTCTATGTATGTAAAGTCGAATCTATACCGACTGGACAAAATAACCAAATTTGAATGAAAACTTAATAATAGTATAACTAAAAAAAAAATAGAAAGGGTCCCCAAGGATTCAAGTAACAGTATTGTTTTAAGCACATTTCAAAGTGACCGCTAGCAAATTCAGATATATGACTTTGTACCCGGATTCAGTTGGCTTTAATTTTACAAAATTGTTTGAATCGTTGAAAACGATAAAAAACGCCCACAAGGTCAATAGTTTACTATTTTCAGCACTTTTCAAAATTGCCGCCACTGAAATCGGATCCCTAACGTTCCTTCTAGTACATTTGAGGCTAGATCCATATTAAGAATATACAATTGTCATCAAAGTAAAGGATTTCCAGAGAGGAATAAATAAGCAAATGCAAATAAAATTGATGGCAGCTTTCAATTTTAGAATACTAAACAAGGTGATTAAAGACAGGACATTAGATAGTACTGACGAGAAACAAACTCTATACTATAATTGCTCAATATGGAGAGAGCAGATCTACGGATCGATCCACGGACGAGGCTATGTTCTTCGTGACGATTTGATAAAATACATTGTGTCTGAAATCATTCGTCCTCCACCTCTGATTCATGTCTGGATGGGGGCAGTTACATACAGAGAACAGGTTTGTACTGGTACAGAAGTAGTAGGGTGACTTTCTGGCTTTAAAAAATATGAACCTGGACCCCCCTCCCCGTACAACAATATAAGTTATATACCAAAATGTTCATAGAAGTCTGAAGTTTATGAAACTACCGGCATAAATCGGCATAAATGGTGGCGTTCTGAGAAATCCAAAATGGCGTCCAAGATGGCCGCCAAAAATTAAAAATATCATTTTTTCAGCTTTGTGGACCCCAGTGTTGCACTTAATGATTTTAATTATGTTGTATGTCCTTAAATACACGGATACACATTGGAATTACATTATTTAGTTGTTTTTTATATATATTTCTGTAAATTTTGCAAAAAAGTAGAAAACTGATCCCTCGGAATTGGTTAAATTTAGGGTATTGGGTGTTATTTTTAACAGCAGGTAAAAGAATATGACAAAATGTATATGTATTTATGCTCAGATATGAAATGTAACATTCAGATAATGAAAATATATACATAGAGTTAGAAATTTTTTTTTTTTATAATTCATAGGCTTTTATAAGTGGGTGGGGTAATTTGACATGAATTTTAGAAATAAATGTAAATGGTTAATATGACAAGAACCTGACATTTCCTATCAGCTCCAAGCACTGTTTGTATATATAATGTTGAAAACATGTTATATTTGGGCAAGAAGAATGTGTAAACTGTTATGTAGAATCCAAGATGGCTTTCAAAATGGCTACATTTTTCACTGAAAATAGCCAGACTTAAGAGCACTGAGCATATGTTGTTTTATCTTTTCTGACTTAAGGTATTAGGCCCCTAATAGTAATGTTTAAAAAATGGCATTTGCTGGGTATATTCTTACAGTTGACCGTGCTTCGCACTTAATTGCAATTTTTTAAAAACTTTTACCGTGCCGTTTTTTTTTTATAAATTTTGTGTAATTTACGGTATTTCCTCAAGCTCAAGTAGAGACAAATTTCAAGTGGTGGCCTTTATCCAAAACGTTTGCAGAGAATTCATTATACCATTATTTTTTATGAAAGAAACATCAAACTATTGGTAAACAATTATAAAACTTAAAATAAAAACTGTCAGTATCATTATTTCTAGGGTGCCTCGAGTAAACGGATTTAATGAGACAGAATTCTAACTCCAACATTGAGAAATTAAGGTCGAATCCTGTGGGTCTGTTTTGAATTTTGCTCACTTCATTCAAAAATAACCTTGGGGCAGAAGTAAAACCTACCTACATTTCTTCCACAATATGTAATCTAAAGAATGAAGGCAAAATAGAGAACTTTTACCGCATGTAACTCAGTATTTTTAAAGATGTCTAACTCTACCCCTTCTGTTTCAGAGGTAAATTCACTTTGAACAGCAATAAATCGCTTATCAAATGATTTTTTTTCCACTTTTATACAATAAATCAATAACAAGTCTTGAAAGAAGTAAAAACTTAAAAGAAAAAAAGGAAAATAAGGAAAAAAAATTTGGGTCCCAGTGGGGCTTGAACCTACGCCCCCCTGAAAATTGCAGTCAAAGTAGGTTTATGGTAGAAATTGAATACTCTTCAAAAAGGAGGTACTCTATTATGGGCCTAATACCTTAAGTCACCTTTTCTTAACCTAAACATGTTTTTTATTGTTATAAACACATTAAGCATTTAATAAGAGCTTATATCAGTTTTACTTCAAATATTTACCTACCGGCATTTAAGGAACAAACTGGGCTGTGCCTTGTTTTATCAAGAGTAACTCATTTGGATGTTGTCCTATGAAATAACACGAAGAATAGCTGATCATTGGGAATGGAAGAAACTCGTAAGTAGTATTGATCTTATATGTCCATATCTGTTTCATTTACTATCATTTTAACACTTATTTTGTTGCTGCAATAATTTTTGTTGGCTACCAATAGTATTTTGGGGTAGGACCAAATTGTTGAGGTACAAATAGCCACGTCACCGGTTAAAGTTTGGAAGCGGGAAAATTCAAATGAATAAATGTAAACAATGTAGAAATACACAAAATTACATACTAATAAAGCCTAAAAGGGGTAAATTGAGAAGAAAATATTTTACAATTATTGTTCGTGATAGATTTTACAATGATACACAATGTCAATGTAATAAAATATTGAAACCCAGAATTTGAACAGTGCATGACCTTGTCAAATTTTCTAAATAAACAAGAATCATAATCAGTCTCAAAAATGGGGTTAAAACAAGCAGACAAGTCTAAAATACTTTCATGAATTATTTGTACAACTGAATAATTTGTTCAGGACAGTGATTTTTTTTTATAAAATTAAATTTTAATACATCCGGTGCATATATAAATATTTCCCCGTGTAAATTATCCCGTATTACCAGATACTAATATTTAAAAAATATTTTACCATGACGGCCTACTGATGCTAATTGCAAATGCGTCACCCCCATAATTTTGCACAGCAATCAATCTTTTTAAGTTTTAGGTCTGATAAAAAATCAAAGCAATGAGAGCATATTGTACTAGAGTGCAGAGATGACGCTATGCATGTCCATGTTTAATGTACTCCAATGACCAGAGAAAAGCATTTCGTACTGCTGAAATAGTTTTTAATCCCATTATAATGGCAACACCTAATGATTACAACACTGTGTACACTATTCTAAAGCGAACCAAAGAACAAATCAATGCGTTATGTCAATCTGTTTGCCCAATTATATTTGATATGGGGTTACTTACAAAAGCCCTGGAAATTGTGTGGGCCCGACCAACTGAATTGGAAGGGGTTATCCCGCTTGAAGGCGGCATGCATTTCATGATGTCTGTTTTTGCTGGCATTGGTCATTTGTATGGCGATGCTGGCTTGAAAAACCTGGTGGAGTCTGATGTTTTTGCAAGGTTGACAGCAGAACATATTCTGTCAGGAAAAGATTTTGACAGAGCCATGCGTTCTATGTTAGTTATTGATGAGGTTCTAAATCGTAGGTTTTTTCATCAGTTTCAAATATGGGCTGAAGCAAATTCAAAGCCTTTGCCTGCTCTCTTATTTGATAAGCTAAAAGCTTCAAATGTCACTTCTAGGGTTCATGACGAAACTGTGTTAGAAATATTAGAAGCAATTGATGCTAAACTTCTCCCTCTTGTTGAGCAATTTAGATTAGAAGGAAGAGCTGTATCTCCTTTGTTTAGATTTTGGGACGATCATCTACAAGAAGTCCCCCTTCCACTAAAACTTTACCTTGCGTCATCAAGGCATGGACTCTGGGAGGTTCACAAGTTTTCTAAAGCAAAACTTTTGCCATTCTTGTTTGCTGCAAATCGTACAGTGTACTCCAGGTTCATGCCTTATCTAGTCCTTCAAATGAATCGACTCCCTAGTGAGTTAGCAGAGAGTTTTGAGAAAGGTTCGTTCGTAACTAAACTAACAAGTGGTTCATTCAATGCTGTTTGGTTTGACTGTTTTAGAGGTAACGGAAAACAAAGCCTTGAAATCATCCGACGGAATTATTGGCATTACACATACTGACAGTGCTTTGGTACACTGGTTTCTGTCTCGACCATTGACGGCAAATTATGCTGTTTCATACTCTTGTAATTCTGATGATGACCGAAGTAACTTGCACAACAAGCATCACACTGATACACCTTTCAACAAGAATACATACAACGAGGCAGTGAGTAAAATGCTTCAAATGACGAGACTTTTATTGACCCATTTTCTGTGTCCAGTCCACCCTCAAAGCTGCTTAATTTTGCGACAGGTATTGAAATCCCTGAGGTTGTTGAGAGTAGTTTACTGTCATGTCACGACCAGGGTAGAAAGATGCTGAATGACTTTGTAAGCGAAAGGCTCATCCATTCTAAAACTTGCAAGCCTTCAAAAGAGTTTTTTGACCCACTGCCAAGGTCAAAACTTAAAACAAGTTCAAATCATGCTGTTAATGTTAATTCAAAGGTTGTCAGTATAAATGGAGAGGAAATGTATTTAAGACTGTTGGCCATCAATGCCCTCAAGTAAGTACCACTTGAACGAGTACTTTCATTTGAAAATGCTCATGTACCACTTAGTTTGTTTTCTGATGATGGAGACATGATGTCGACGAAGAAGTCTGATTTTGGTGAGAAGCTAGAGAAACTTCCTGGTTCTGATTTCATTGTCGCAAGTGTTTCTGATCCTGACTGTATTGCTTTTGATGCCATGGCTATTGTTCGAATGCTACAACCTTCTAAAGATCAAAAACAGACATACATTCAGATGGCCTCTGGGTTTTGGAGCTATATCCTTAAAAGCAGTTTTCATTGTAAACAGGTTCATGTTGTCTTTGACCGATATTTGACAGATAGTTTGAAGTTCCAGACACGCCGGAAACGTGGTAACACTAGTACTATTGCGCCAGTTGCTATGCAGATGAACATGTCAATTCCTGACTGGAAGAAAGTCTTGACTAGCAGCAAAAGCAGGAATGAGTTAATAAAGCTGTATACAAGATATCTGACAGAAAATTGTCATACTCTGCTTGAGACAGATGAAGTTATTTTTGTTTCAGGTGGTATGGATGAAAAAAACCTACGAGTCTGTTGTAGTGCTGTTCTTTTGTTTATCGAGTCAGCAAGAAGCTGATGGTAGGATGATATTACACATGGCTTATGCATCCAGTCTTGGCACCAGGAATGCCGTTGTTATTAGTCCAGACACAGACGTTTTGGTTCTAATAACTCATCACTTCAGTAGTCTTGGTATTGACACAATCTTTCTCAAAACTGGTCGAAGATTTACACATACTGAACTTACCAGATATATACCAATCCATGTAGTGGATGCAAAGTTGTCGCCAGCCCAACAGGATATCTTGTTACCTGTATACTGTGTTACAGGATGTGACACTTCTTCTTCAATGTATGGTGTGGGTAAAAAGAAGGCATTCCAAGTACTGCTGAAATATGCAGAACAACTTCATGATCTCTCCAGTCTTGGTAGTGCACCATGTTTGTCTTTCTAGTCTAAGTCTGCTGCCACTGCTTTTGTTGGGTACCTTTATGGGTCTTCAAACTGTCTTTCTTTGAATTCCTTGCGTTCAAGTATCGTTCTCGAAAAGAAGCGGGTGAAACCAAGAAAGCTGCCTCCAACTGACGACAGCTTTATGTTGCATTTACTCCGCTGTACGTATCAGATACTAATTTGGAGAATTGCAGCAAATTAAGATTTTAGTTTGCTAAACCCACTCGATTTTGGTTTCATGGTTGATCCAGATACTGGTATATATAGCCCACACATGATGTCTCAGCCTGCAGCAGCACCCGAACTCCTAAGTACGAAAGACCCGTGGTGACATTTCAACTTCATTATTTCACGATTTCTGCTTCATGATTTCACGATTTCCACTTCATGAATTCACGAATTCACGATTTCTGCTTCCTGATTTCACGATTTTCACTTCACGAATTCACGATTTCATGAATTCACGATTTCACGAAAAAAACTTCATGATTTCTTGATTACACGATTTCATGATTTCACAATTTCTTGATTTCACGATTTCTTGATTTCATGATTTCCACTTCATGAATTCACGATTTCTGCTTCCTGATTTCACGATTTCCACTTCATGAATTCATGAATTCACGATTTCACGAAAAAAACTTCACGATTTCCACTTCTTGAATTCACGATTTCACCATTAAACTTCACGAATTCATGATTTCTTGATTTCACTTGTTCTATTTGGCCAATCCATTCCGTTACTCTCTATTCAATGAAGTGTAAACGTAATGAATGGTCTGGGTTACAGAGGATGAGTTTATACTCCTGCATACGTCTGTGTGGAGGTTGGGGAGGGATATTGGTGCCTGTACCAACACAGTATTGGGTACTTTCAACACTAAAACATGTATGAACAAAATAAGATGCCCAAGTAGCTTTACTGTTTTAGACAATTCCAAAATATATAAGTATGCTTATTATGCCCACGCCATTTATGGCGACGGAGCATTAAGCCTTGCAGTTGTCCGTCCGTCAGTCCGTTATTTTGGAATCCGTCTTTCCGTCCATAGACACATTGGTTTCTGTTCATTTAAACGAGAATGCTTGCATGGATTGAATTTATATTTTGTATGTATATCCTTTCCACGCCTGTAACGTCTAAGCCGCTTTTTTACATTTTAAACGGCCGTCGTGGTAAGGCCGTATTCTTGATCAACTCAGTTTGCATACCATTTACACAGCAGGTGGCAATAGCTTACATGTGAATAAGATGCATCGCTTTTCATTTAATAGCACAAAGATGAGGAGCTTACTAAAACCGAAAAAAGGGACTGGAACAATTTCACATTTTAAGCAATAATGTATTCTAAAAGTATTGTTTGTAAGTCTATTTCCTCATCAGTTGAGGCATTTTCGGCCAGTTTTCACTTTCAGTACCTAAACCTGGTTGTACAATTATATAACACGCCATCTTACATGTAGCGAATATCACCCGCGATTTTCTACGTCATACATTAGTCATGTGACTAATAAAACCGCGAAAAGTTGAAATTGTACTATAATTATGAAATCGTGAAATCGAGAAATCGTGAATTCATGAAGTGGAAATTGTGAAATCGTGAATTCGTGAAGTGGAAATCGTGAATTCATGAATGGAAATCGTGAATTCGTGAAATCGTGAATTCATGAAGTGGAAATTGTGAAATCGTGAATTCGTGAAGTGGAAATCGTGAATTCGTGAATTCATGAATGGAAATCGTGAAATCGTGAATTCGTGAAATCGTGAATTCATGAAGTGGAAATTGTGAAATCGTGATTTCGTGAAGTGGAAATCGCGAAATCGTGAATTCGCGAAACCGTGAAGTTTTATCGTGAAATCGTGAATTCGTGAATTCATGAAGTGGAAATCGTGAAATCAGGAAGCAGAAATCGTGAATTCGTGAATTCATGAAGTGGAAATCGTGAAATCATGAAGCAGAAAGCGTGAAATAATGAAGTTGAAATGTCACCACGGGTCTTTCGTACCTAAGTGACCTAGTGTGTCTCTGTAAAGATTTTTGCTCTGGTGACTGCATTTGCACAAGAAATGAGCATCCATGTACACATACCTGTGAATGTAAAGGCTGCATTGACAACACAGATACATGCCAAAACGTGTTAACAATATTAGCTTTTGGTGCAACTGATGACTATTAGACTTATAAACTAAAACTGTTCCTTGCAGTCTTATCCTACTGTTTACAGTTAAAGCAAACTTTAAGTTTACCATTTATCTAACTTTGTGTTATTCAGTTACACTACATTACATGTAGTCAGTAATACATTTCTACAGAACTGATAATGCAAGTATATCCAAAATCCGATGAATTTATTTTGTTTAAAGCAATTATAGCTATAACTCGTCGCGATTGTTTTGGATTAATGAAAGGTTACATATATTTTATAACCTTAGAAATACCACAAGGGGCGTGTATCAATAAATCGGTACACCAGTACGGTACTGTAAAGTAAAAACGCATGTCAGAGTACCCCATTCGTTTATAAAAGCTTATAAAAGTATATTAAATATCTGTTTTCTATCCAAAATGAATAAATATGAATAAATTCTGTTTAATACAATATGTTTCGTTACTTTTATGTCATTGAGTCCAATTGCCATTCATATGAATGAAATTTAGCCTTATATTGGACAATTTTCAGTGTAAGTGGCAGCCATTTTGGAAGCCATCTTTGATTTTCGCTTTCAGATAGTACATTCTTTTTGCCTAAATGTAGCATGAATGTAATATACTATATATACAGAGCAATCAAAGCTAACAGGTAAAGTTTAATAAATAGTTTAAAAATATAAAATGTACCGGTGTACGCATTTATATCTAAAACGCATGCAAAATTAACCCACCAACTTATGAAAGCTTATGGACTCAAGTATTTAACCTCTTTTCTTATGTCATGTAACTATTTTTATTACCTGAAGGTTACAGTTGATTTCCAAGCACAAATCTATTCAAATTTCGTAAACTCCTTTGTTCTGCTGTTAAAAACGCCACCCCATACCCTAAATTTAACCATTTTTTGGAAACATTTTGTCTATTTTTTGGCAATATTAATAGAAAATTCACAAAATTTACCAATAAATGGTCATATCAATGTGTATTTTTGCATATTTAAGACATCAGAATTAATTAAAATAATTATGTGCAATATAGGGGTCCACAAAATTGCAAAAAAATGATATTTTTAATTTTTGGCGGCCATCTTGGACGCCATCTTGGATTTCTCAGAATGCCACCACTTATGCCAATTTATGCTGGTAGTTTCGGAAACTTCAGTCTATTACGAACATTGTGGTATATAACTTATCTTGTCGTACGGGGGGGGGGGGGGGGGGGGGGGGGGGGGGGGTGAGGTCCGGGTAACTGTAAAAATAGAGCCCTTTTGACTCGATTGACACCCTACTAAAGGCCCGCCGTTACACAACTGAATTGTTGTCGAAAAACGGCGTTAAATCCAAACAAACAAACAATTTTTGTGTGTAACCTCTAAATATTGTTGTCTCTATCTGATGACAAGTAATAAATTTGATAAACTCTGTAAAGTGTTGTTTTTTTTCAATGACAGTCATTTTCCATGACCCATGCAATTAAACCTGTCAATTATACAATTACCAATATGCCCTGCTGCCTTTAAAAATATAAAACTACGGTGTTCTGTTAGAGCCAGCGCCTGCTCCCCGTGAACGCGAAGCGCGAAGATACGACGATCCGTCGTACTGTCGCGCTTCGCCATTGTACTGTCGTGCTTCGCCATCGTACTGTCACGCTTCACCATCGTACTCTCACCATCATACTGTCGCGCTTTGTCATTGGACTGTCGCGCTTCACCATCGTACTGTCATGCTTCGCCATCGTACTGTCGCGCTTCTCCATCGCACTTTCGCGCTTCACCGTCGTAGTGTCACCATCGTACTGACGCGCTTCGCCATCGCACTGTCACGCTTCACCATCGTACTGTCGCGATTCGCCATCATACTGTCGTGCTTCGCCACCGTACTGTCGCGCTTCACCATCGCACCTTCGTGCTTCACCATCGTACTGTCGCCTGCCTATCGAGCATGCGCAAAAGCATTTACTTAGTCTGCATGACGTCAGACGGAGGGACGTGCTTTGGATTTACTGAGTAATAATCTTGCTTAACATAGATCTACATTTTCTTCCATTTTGTTTTGCAATTAAAACTTTAGGGTCAGTGGTAAAAAGATAGGACGGAAACAAAGAACTGTATCCTAGACCTAATTAATACTTTTGTATAAAATTTACCCAAAAGCTTTATAAGCAAAATTTAAACAAGAGTGTATTTTTTATTATTTTAAGCCGACAATATATACTTTTAACGTTTCATGACTTGAAATATAAAAGCTGATTAAACAATATTTTCCCACAAAACAACTAATTACATGTAAATACATTATTATTTATTTTTCACAGAGAGGTTAATTTTGAATACGATATTATTTTGTTCATAAATAACACTCGGTCGGGTGATATTCGTTTAAACAACACACTACCAGTTGATATTCATTTTTATTATACCTCAAGTAAACAATGTAAAATAGCCATAGACCATCGGAGACTATTTTTGAATAGCACATTTGAAACAATATTAAGGTATGATATTTTTTTAATATCATCATGCCTGATTTAATTAAAGTCCTTATATTATAAACAGAGAAAAGATGGTGAAGCGCGACAATACGATGGCGAAGCGCGACAGTACGATGGTGACACTATGATGGCGAAGCGCGATGGTGAACAGCGACAGTACGACGGCGAAGTGCGACAGTACGATGATGACACTACGATGGTGAAGCGTGACAGTGCGATGGTGAACCGCGATAGTACGATGGTGACACTACGATGGTGAAGCGCGACAGTGCAATTGCAAACCGCGACACTATGCTGGTGAAGCGTGACAGTACGATGGCGAAGCGGGACAGTACGACGGACTGTCACAATCGTACTGTCGCGCTTCGCCATCGTACTGCCGTGTTATCACCATCGTACTGTCGCGCTTCAACATCGTACCGCCGTACCTTCGTCCTTCGCGTTCATAAGGAGCAGGCGGTGGCCCTAACGGAACACCGTATAAAACTGATAACGAACACAATTCTGTCCACTACATCGTTATTCATAACAGATGGCGTAAAATTGTTTTGTCTAGCAGACCACATGTTCAATCGTACTGATAACACATGAATTGACAAATATTTATGTTTGTTCAGTTTTACAGGCAGCAGGGTGACAGGTTTAATAGGTTTAATTCCACGCGTCATGCAAAAGTGCTCTCTTTTTAATAAAAACAGCCACTCTTCAGTGTTTATCAAATTTGTAAGGTACAATGGGACCATAAGTCGAAAACAACTATATTATGAGGCAACACAAAATAAACATATGTTTCTTAAATTAAAAAAGTAAATTGGTGCTGTTTTAATGACCGATTTGGCTTTTCTGTGAATAAAATCATCTCTGGGTACATTTCGTCTTGCTTGGTTATCATCAGTACTAATTAATGACCTGTCTGTTATCACTTTCTTAAGCATTCTTATGCCTAAGAATCCTTTACTTTGATGACTGAAAAACTATGTGAATACAAAAATACAAGAAAATACATCTGCACTAGAAGGAATGGGAATGTTGGGGTTCATATTTCGACTTGTTCTATCTTCATTAGTGTCATTTTCATAACTGAGGTTAATGTGGACGGTGTTGTCAATAAGATGGTAAGATAATTAATATAACTCGCTTCTTAAGACAATTCTTATAGCCCGCTTCGCTATCCAAGTACGAATAACCAACTAATCTTTCTCATCTATGCACTCCTTAAACACGTCTCCAAATCTAGGCCAAAATCAGTCTGGTCATTTATTCCCTCAAATTCCAATACATGATTTTATAATTGGAAAAAAGTAAAACGTGAGTTTCTTAAGTTTAAAAGTGTATATTGCATATAAACGGTAGTATAGCTACAATTGCCACTTCGTAACGAAAAGAAAAGCGCTTTGACTTAAGTGATTACTTAAAGAAAATAATGTGCAAAGCGCAATAACTTTTGCTAAACGTGAGCTGCTGAGTTTGAGTGTATATCAAAGTCCCCTCAGTCAAAACCCCCTCAGCTGGAAAATGGCATGGTGGTCAAAATCCCCTCAAGAAAAATGACAGGGTGGTCATAATCCCCTTGGCTAAAATGATGGGGTAGTCAAAAAACCCTCGATTTGTAGTCAAAAACCCCTTAATGTGTAGTCAAAACCCCCTCGATGCATAGTCAAAATCCCCTCAGTGATATGAAATTGAGAGGCAAAATTTCATTCTTGAAATTGTATTATCATTCTGATTTTATATGTTTCAATAAAATCAAGGTATAATTGCAATTTCAACTTGCTGAAGAAAAGATTGATATTGAAAATATATATACTGAGCAAAATTTCCGATTAGTACCCTACATGCTTGTCAAAGATACTGGCCACCTAGAATAAAGCAGAAAACGTACTGAATGTCACTTATTTCTGAATAATTGTATTTTTGTATTTCATATGTTTTCTGCTTTTTGCTTACACAAAAAGCCAGGCTTTTTGAGATACGCAAAAACAATGAAATTCAACCAAATTTCAAGAATACATATGACAAAATCACGACTTGCACGTGCACAGCCAAGCTAGGGATTTTCGCAGAAGTAAAAATTAATTAACCGATATTTGTGTAGGAATTCAGGTCAATAAAACAATATTTAAAATTCATTACCTAACCTTTTAACAATAAAAAATCATATCTACAGTCTTCAAGTGTCTAGTTGGAAGTTTTGCTTAGTATACAAACAAATAATGGGAATTGTTTGTCAGAGCCAATTAATTAATCTATCAAATTGAATAATAAACACCTTAATTGATCAAATTAATAATAGCTTCAGATCTTTTCTGATAATTACATTACATTAGAGACTGAAATCTCTTTGTTTAAAATATGTGAATGGTACTCAGTCTCTTGAGGACTTCTTAAGTATCCTTGGATAAGTGATAAGAATAAAACAAATGAACTTAAAAATAAATGTTTTCAGTTTGTGCAATTAGCAAAGAAGAAAAGAAAAATTGAAATATTATATGTCATTTACCTAGCTCTATTAAAGACAAATATAATTATTAAAAATCAGCCAAAGTTTTATTAGATCATTGTGTTATAAATTATTTTTAGAAAAAAATAGTATCAACAATTTTAATCATTTTCATTTAGCATGTAATTGACTGGATTTCTTGTATTATTAAAACATTGGCAAATCTTTTGATGGAGATATTTTGTCACTATTGTTATGACATATCTGACTGCCATACACCTGTTTATGTAAAAAAATGACGCGCTTTGGGTCAGCTGTTTAATATTCATGTTTTATTTTGGTGGTTGTCTAGGCATGTTATTTCCAGGTGATTGCCCATAGATCAGGGCCGGAGCGGTCAGCACCATTCCACCAGTACCTGAATGACCTGGGGCTGCAAAATCAACACAAAGCACATTTGTTAAATCAAAAAAGAATATTTTGAAATTGAAAAAAAAAAACAAAAAAAAAAAAACAAACTAAGTAAACATTTAATAAAAATGGTATAATTACATTAATAAAATTACGTTAACAAGACCGTAAAATAACAAGCAGTAAATAAAAGAAAATATGCAGGTAAAATTAGTACTAACCATTTGATGCAGTTTCTGCAATTCCATATGACAGCAGCGATGATGATTGCCACAGGAACAACAACAGTTCCGATTATTACACCATACCACCATCGTAACGTACTGTTATTATCAAATATACAGGACATGTGAGAATTTACTCTATTATTTACACTTTCTAAATCAATCACTGTAGAACTAAATCCTTAGTAACATGATTTCTTTGTTCATTAGAGCGCAGTCTGTAAAATATGTAAGTAGGCTGTATACAATATTTTTAGGCGGCAATGAAGTTTCAAGAATTACTAGCGATTTTATCCCAAAGATTTCCTAGTTTTTGTTCGTTTGAATATAAATCGAGAGCTAAACGAAAAACTGTCGTAACACCTTTTTATTTAGTATAAGTTACGACAGTTACAAGTAAGTTATTCACGCGATATCCACAAATGTGATCTCAATAGTTTTGATTACTAAGTAAGAATATTCTTAGACCTGAAAATAAGTAAACATATATCAACAGTTAATTTACGTTGTATGTAATATTCGGAATGAACTCGTGGTTGTGTAATCATTATAGTACCACCTCGTCGTCTTATTTGGAAAAGGTGTTCTTGTTCTTGTTGCTGTTTTAGAAGGAGTTCTCGTTTCATTCGGCTTCCGAGTTGAACTGTTTGAAAGTAAATTATACACCGATAACAAGGTTACTAAACTGGTGATCCTCTATATTTGCATTATTTGTATTGGAAATAAAGATAAAATTTTGTTTGTTTGTTTGTTTTGGGTTTAATGCCGTTTTTCAATAGTATTTCAGTTATGTAACGGCGGGCAGTTAACCTAACCAGTGTTCCTGAATTTTGTACCAGTACAGACCTGTTCTCCGCAAGTAACTGCCAACTTCCCCAAATAAATCAGAGGTGGAGGACGAATGATTTCAGACACAATGTCTTTTATCAAAGCGTCACGGAGGACATATGCCTGGCCGAGGGCTTGAACTCACAACCCCAAGATCCGTAGATCTGCGCTCTCTCTACTGAGATAAGCCGGCGGGCATGAGGGAATAAAGACATTGGTATTTTAATCCGGATTGTTTTTTTTATATACCCTGGACTATTTGGTATGATATTAGCATTGGCGCTATTACTATACTAACAATTCTTACAAAAATTCTATTCGGAGAACCCTTTCGACTCAATTGCTTATAATATATACTTCACTATAAATTGTAACAAAACACCTGCCTGATGTATCATACTCTATAAATGCACACGGTAAGCGGAATGTCTGCGCGTTTTTTACGCCGCTATGTTCGGCTAGAGTTTCATTTTTGTAATAGTTGCTTCTTTTCTTAATTCCAATGTATTAGCGCACGTATGAAAATAAACTGGTTACGTTTTCATTCACACTAGACGTGGATTTCCAGTGCTTTCCGACTGGAATATAAGAATCTTACATGCCTGCCTGAGGGACAGTGTGAAATGATAACCCAAGCGTTAGCGAGGCTTTTTATCAAAGCTGTCCCGTGGATTGGGAAAAAGTTGTCGTACACAGGCAGACCTGTTAGAACATTTTTCCTGCCAGTCACGTTCGAATAGATAGTGGTGACAAATAGATATCCCTGGCATTATTTTATAGTTTATGACGTCTTAATAGTGTCAGTACTACGAGGCCGGTTCAAAAGTAACGTAGACGTGTCAGAAGACGCATATTGTGTAAAGACCATTCTAATTCGCAACCTTTCTCTAATTTGGTCATACATTTTTGAAACGTCAAATTTGCAGTGCAGTGAGCATGAAGATTGCGAATCACGATGGTATATCATTTTTTTTTAAAGTATATAAAAGCTAGAGAAAAAGTCAACGTTATTTTTGAACAACCCTCGTATGTAACGCTATTTTAGACAGGTTTTTTTCCTTAGTGAAAGACAGGAATATCTATCCCTGGTGCGTACTCGGACAAATGTATACTTTTCCTGCTAGGTAGGCAAGAAGACTTCACCTTACTCTCGGGGGTATAAGGCGACTCTCTTGTAAGGAACTATATTCATGTATTACATGAAACGGAATAAAAATAAAACGCTTTGACATTTCTTCTTCTTTCCTAGTATACTTCTCGATTGAAAAACGTTATCTTATCAAAAATCCATAATGTTAAGCTACAAATGATAAAACAAACCGGACCTAAACGTTTGTATTTGTCTTTCAGTATTATATTTTCTGGTCCTTTGGGATCATGGACTCCATTAAATAGATGTGTAATAGAGTTCCGCTTAAGCCGGTGCTAGGGGGTTTGAGAGGTCTTGCACATTTTTTTACCTCTCATGAACAGACTCAATCAAACCGAGTTTTCTATTATTCTTTTTTGGTTGCATTCTATGCTTCCAAGGGATTACAGATTTCAAACGTCATGACGTCTTTCCTGCTTCCGGAATTTGATTTCCCGCGCTTTGTTTAAATAAGCTGCTATAAGAAAACAGTGCTCAAAAGAAAGCCATTCATTTGATTTTGTTTTAACTGTTATTTCTTGAATATGGTATGCAAGAAAAGGATTCTATAACGGCATATAGGTACTGATGGGAATAACCGGCTATTGCGTAACTGTTAACGCGGTAACTCGGCGAAGCCTCGCTACCGCCTAAACAGTTACTCTTGAGTCGGATATTCCCATCTGCACCTATAACCAGTGAATCTTATGTTATTTTATAAGCCTAGTCCATTCAATGCATCTGTATAATAGTTTCCGCTTAAAGAACTAAGGTTTGGCAATGGGGCTTCACTGTAGTTGGGTGAGACATTCCAATATCAAATAGGAAGGCGATCAGCACTGAAATTGCATTAGCATCTGTACGTTTGATAGAGGTTGAATAACTTGGTTCTTTTTATGTTTTTTTACCTATGAAACAATTTTAGGAAAGATTGCAAATTGCAAATTTTGCAAAAAAGCTTTCGTTAGTGTTTTTTTTTTTTTTTTTTAAGTTTTAATCATTTTGCTTTGATAACGAAAGATAAACTATAATCTATTCATACTTAGCTAGTTAAAGTCAACAAAAGCAGTATACTACAAATAGGACAAGTATTTTTAAGTCTGTAAATTCTTATTTTTTTACCAGGTGTAGTGACCTAAAAATGAAAGTTACAGCATTAAGAGACAGAAGTCTCTCGCTAGGCTCCTTTTGATCCGGTTTCTTAATGTTACATTTTGACCATTCCAATATTATTATGCAAAAACATAAAATGTTCAAAATGTGAGTTTATGCAACATATTTTTTTTTTAATTTAGGCATCAATATGTTAACTTATTTAGTCATATTATTTTCATTATTAATTTATCATCATTGTATAAATTTGATTTAATTTCAGGATCATCTTCAACACGTTTTTCCTCATCATAAACAAAAAAACCCCTATTATATAATCTGCTGGTCTGCTGTGCTAATTACCCTACAGCAGTTACATAATCACTGATAAGCTGTAGGTAAAAGTAGACTTGTATATTGGATCTGAGGAGGAGTGACGGTGGTTCTATGCCTTAAATAAAATCTAAATGATCATTTGGAAGCATAAAACGCAATCAACAGATATTTTTACCAAAATGTAAAACAACAGGTTGCAAGCTCAATTTGAATGAGCCTGTTCATAGACGGTAGTGGAAATGCAAGCCCCCGTCTACGCCCTCTAGCCCTGGATTGAACAAAACTCAACATTTACATATGCTTCACATACCGAAATAAATTTTAGAGACACCCTCAGTATTCATACGGATGTGCACATGAAACCTTCAATGAAACACAGTGCAATCCAATTAAAGAATAGGCATTTGGTTCCTAGTTAATATTAAGATAATTTACGAATATGGGCCTGAACATGTGCTTAGTACAAATTTTGAAATAATAATATATACTGAAGAAACACTTACTACTTATCTAAAACACAATTCCTATTTCCATCACAGAAAGTTCCCGCTTTGAAACAATACATTGCCCCGCAGCAAGTATGGCCACTCGGACAATGAAAAATGCTGCCACAGCATACATCACCCACTGGCATACAACCATTAAAACTGCAGCACTCGTACCCCTTTTGGTAGTAGTACGAAGAAGGCCATGCACCTGCCATTAAGAAGAAGTATTATATATGTAGAAAACCTCAAATATTCCGTTTTTAGCATATATATTTTGTTTAGTTCTTGAATCAGACATGTTTATTTTTGGTGTATATCAATCTTTCTCACAAACCTAAACCTACACGCACATAAACACACCGCAAATTTTTGCGTTTTTAGATGAACTTGTCGATCTACTTGATTGTTGACTCTTTTTTTACTGCACAACAATTCATTATAACCTTTCTGAATCTAAGGAGTTCTTAATCTAAGGAGGAAGATAATATTCAATATAATATTCAAGCTCGAAAAAAACAGTGTTTGGTATCGCAGCAGAATGTACATCTATGATTTTAGACATTCTTTCAAACTTATAAAGTTATATTGAGTTATTAAAGAGCATCTGTTTGTTTCAGTTTAAGATGAAAGAAACTATATTTCACCGAGTGAACGGAGATGCAGGCGTTCAGAGAAAAATGACTTTTGTTACTTAGAATTAACCAGTATATGCTTTTCAGCGAATTATCGGACTATCAGAGCTAAATATATCTGTTATATTCACAGTGAAAAATATCAGATCTATTTAGATACAGAATTGGTAAATTTTATCAAAAACATGGAATAAAAAGAAACTGTTTTAGCTCGACTATTCGAAGAATAAGGAGAGGTATCCTGCTCACTACGGCGTCGGCGTCGGTGTCACACCTTGGTTAAGGTTTTCGTACCAGTGCACATTTTGACAAAACTTTTAACACTTACAAGTGTACCACCACCATGTCCAGTTTCAGGCAAGAGTACATGACTCCATAAAATATTTGTCTAAAGTATGACCCCTTCCTTTTAACTTACAAATCTTGGTTAAAGTTTTCGTACCAGTTCATATTTTGTGTAAACTGTTTGACATATGGCTTTGAAACTTTTATCATTTGTTTATTATAACAGTTTCTATATATATATATATAGACAAGAGTACATAACTCTATCAGGTATTTTGGCTGAATTATGGCTGTTTTGGACATGGAAATTGGTTCAGTTTTTGAAAAAATCCACATTTTGACAAAACCTCTTGACATATAGTTTTGAAACTTACAACTATTGTGTACAATCACTATGTCCAGTTTTAGCCAAGAGTACATAACTCCATCAAGGATTTTGTCTGAACTATTACCCCTTTTAACTTACAAATCTTGGTTAAGATTTTCGTACCATTTCATATTTTGTTTAAACATAACTCTGTCAAGTATTTTGGCTTAATTATGGCCTTTTTTGACTTGGAAATGAATTCAGTTTTCGGACAAGTCCACGTTTTGTCAAAGCTATTTGACATCTGGCTTTGAAATATTGAACTCTTGTTAATCGTCAAGAGTATGCAACTATGGCAAAGATATTTGGCTGAATTTTGGCCCTGAAGTTTTCAGTCCATATTTTGTCTAAACTGTTTGACATATGGCTTTGAAACTTTGACCACTTTTACCATAACTAGGACAAGGATTTTGGTGCACTTATGGCCCTTTTTGACATAGATATAACTTAATATTTTAATTCCATACTTACATTAATTCTTCGAATAGTCAAGCACGCTTTCTAACAGACAGCTCTTGTTGTTTTACATGTTAGGACGAAATATTTTTCACTGATGAATACATATCTTACATTTTCACTCGTGGCTATGCCACTTTTTTCCCCTTTTCAATCTTACACTGAAACAAAACAAATATCCTCTTTGTGTTAAATTTCGAAAGCATGCGAATTTATCATTAGATTTGCTTACCACATTTTACCATGTCCGTTCTATTTACACATATTTCATCATCTGTGCATACTTGAGTAGCTTCTAAATAAAAATAGTACCGCACTTTGTGAATAATATAAACATTTTGCTACATATACATATAGACAGTCGAGTATATAAGTTAATAAAAGATACTTTTGTTAGAAATGAGCAGCATACGGTGGCACAGAGGTGACATCCACAATTTACTAACTTGTGGCCACAATTTGATAAGTTGTGGCCACAATATAATAGATGGATTGACGGACGGACAGATGAATAGATTGGATGGTACCTACGTACCTACCTACTTATTTATTTGTCAGCACTTCCGGCCGTCTATCTATCTTCCATTCCTGTCTTACCCTTTGCAGTGACGTAGACATTTTTATGCGTCCATTTCGTATGGTTGCTGATTTCTGCCATTTTGCGTTATCTCCCTGCGACCCTTTCGACCGAAAATACGAGATTTAACGACTTAAAATGCGGGGACGCAGGCTGAAAACTCTCTATTGAGTGCGGAAGCGGAGCGAAAACACGATAATTACGGGGTCACGGGTGAGAATTAGTAGCTGGTATGTCAGGGGTGAGGAGCGAAAACACGATAATTAGCGCTGCTTAAACGTAGTATTTCCGAACCGCGCCCCGACATCCAGTTACCAAATTTCACCCCGCGATCTTGTTAATCATCATGTTTCCGCTCCTTGCCCCCACTAAATAGCGAGTTATCACCCCGAACACCCCACTATTTTAACTTGTAAATTGCACGGGTTTTCGCTGGGCGCGGTCACCAGGCGAAAACCTCGTTATTAAACGTTTAAGCAGTGCTAATTATCGTATTTTTGCACCGCGCCCCAGACATACCAGTTACTAAATCGCCCTTGCGGGGTTCCAGCCTGCGTTCTCGACATTTAAACTCGCTAATTCTCGTGTTTTCGCTCGATGGGGCCGCGGGCTGAAAATATAATCTAATTGGGCTAAAACGCGAATTGGCACAATTTAACATCCTTACAAAATGGAAGTGCATAAAAGTGTCTACATCCCTGCAACGGGTTAGACAGGAATGGAAGATAGATAGCGGACAGAAAGACAAATAAATAGGTAGACAGGTAGGTACCATCCAATCCATCTGTCCGTCAATCCATCCGTCCATCGGTCCGTCCGTCTGCCGATCCATCCATCTATCTATCTTTTATTCCTGTTTAACATTGCTGGTACGTAGACACTTTTGTGCGCTCCTATTTTGCACGCCTATACAGCAGCGAAAACGCAGTCGTTTCGATTGGCTAATTCTGTCATTCCGCGTTTTAGCCCTGTTAAATTATATTTTCGTCCCGCGGCCCCGTCGAGAGAAAATACGAGAATGAACAAGTTCAAATGTCCAGAAAGCAGTCCGAAACCCCGCCAGTGAGATTTAGTAACTGGGGTGTCTGGGGCGCGGGGCGAAAACACGATAATTAGCGCTGCTTAAACGTTTAATAGCGAGTTTCGTCTGGTGAGCCCGCCGTGCGAAAACACGTGAAATTTACCACTTATAATGGCAGGGGTTAGGGGCGATAACTCGCTATTTAGCGGGGCTGAGGAGCGAACACATGATAATTAGCAAGATCGCGGAGTGAGATTTTGTAACTGGAATGTCGGGGCGCGGTTCAAGAAAACTACGTTTTAAGCAGCGCTAATTATCGTGTTTTCCGCTACCCGCCCCTGACAAACCAGTTACTAATTCTCGCCCCGCGACCCCGGTAATAATCGTGTTTTCGCTCCGCGTCTCTGCAGAAATAGAGAGTTTTCAACCTGCTTCTTCGCATTTTAACTGGTTAAATTTCCTGTTTTCGCTCGACGCAAAATGGTAGAATTACGCAACCATATGAAATGGACGCACAAAATGTCTACGTGAGCGAGGTGAGACAAGAATGGAAGATAGATAGATAGACGGACGGAAGTACAGACAAGTAAACAAGTAGGTAGGTACGTAGATACCATCCAATCTATTCATCCGTCCGTCCGTCTATCCATCTATTTATAGTTTCGATTGGCTGATATAAGTCGTGGTCACGAGTTATTATATTGTGGCCACAATTTACTAAGTTGTGACCACAACTTACTAAATTGTGGCCACAATTTACTAAGTTGAGGCCACGATTTACTAAGTTGTGGCAACAATTTAATAAGTTGTGGCCACGATTTACTAAGTTGTGGCAACAATTTACTAAGTTGTGGCCACAACTTAGTAAATTGTGACCACAAGTTACCAAATTGTGGCCACAAGTTACTAAATTGTGGCCACAAGTTACCAAGTTGTGGCCACAATATAAATACAGTGTTGCGGATGTCACCTTTGTGCCACCGTAGCAACATGAGAATGATTTTACGATACATTTTGCTTTTGTTTAATCTGTAACAAGAAACGGACTCCAGTCGAGTTTTTAGATATGTATAAGTCTCGATCGGTCAAATATTGGTTCACCACAGCTCATATAAGTTTTGACTTAGTTTTTATGTTCAACGTGGAGTTCCTTTAAGATAGTGTTTAATTCTTAACCATTATACTGCTGGACACGATGCATTCTGCCTTTGCGACCAGTGTAGATCATGATCAGCCTGCACATCCGTGCAGTCTGATCATGATCTGCACTGTTCGTCATTCAGTCAGTATTGTTTTGGTATTCATACCTTTTAACAGTTAATGGTACTGTCCAAACTGAAAGAGGGACAAGTTCATTATAGAAATTTAGTACGGTAAGGGTTAATTCTTAAATATACTATGCTCAATATCAGAAATGACGAAGAAAGATGCACCATGTTAAAGAAGAAAATGTCTTTATCGTCCTTTCTTGATGCTCTGATCATGTTATAACCTAGCATTACTTTACTCACCATTTGTACCATCGTCGATGCTTTGTCTTATGACTAAACATATATACCAGCATTGATGGTAAGGTTGGTCAATGTCGTTTTCTTACAAATTCATTCACGATCTTCAGTGGATGCGATGTCTATGACTGATACAATATCCTAAGGCTAAGACCTGTGTTGCAAAAAAGGCAGCAAACTCACACAGTCAATACATTTACTTATATGTACATCTGTCAACAGCTCCAGCGCTTAACGTAAATGCTGGAATGATAAATAAATAAAAATATAGTTTAGATGAGAAAGTATTTAACAAGGCAAACCTGTGATTTAATTTGTTTTATAATTGTCAGAGTATATGTAAAAATGCTGAAAGTTCGTGTTTTTTTTTTTGTGTCGCGTTATTTTTTTTATTTACTGAAGTGCAACGGTTTCAAAGTGTAACTCATTAACACTCTTTAACAAACTCTTTAACAAACGAAATTTCAAGTCACGAATAGTGAAGTTTCCGCACACTTTGCACAAAAAAGGTCACACGTATCTTGTCTCTACTCTTCAGCTACATATTATATTAAACCGTTCAGTATTAAATATAGCCAATAATACGGCTAGTCACGTACATATGTTGATATTCAGATATACCATAACTAGTTCAGTGTCCTTAAACATTCATATAGAAAAAGTAGAAAACCAAGGTATGTCTGCAGGTTCTGAATAAAACTCTACAATGTATAACTAAACCTCGATTTTTAAAAACTTCAGGACATTCTAAGGAAATTTCAGCAAAATAAAAGATAGGGTCGTGTGGCTGAATTTTTTGCTAGACTGATTTGTAAAATTTGGACTTCAATCTTGGAAAATCACAATGTTGATGACATTTTCTCCAAAAGAGAAAGTCTAAAATGTAATTTTTAATGAAAGCTCTCATAGTTCTAAAGTAGATTATCCATCATATGGTCAAATAAAATGTAAATATACGTGCGCTTAGTTTTGAGATATTTGCCCATGATGAAAGAAATCTGAAAATTACAAGCCGATTAAGACATTCACGTTTCAAAATTTATATTCTTCTATTTAATTTGTAGAATGATAGTGACAGTGTCATTTTCATAAATTCATATAGGAATTGCTAATAACCGTAGACTGATTTTCGATTCCGGCGTTTTCCTCTGTAATCCGGATAAATGACATTACGGCATTACTTTCGGTGAACTAATGCCTTCGGTCCGATACGTTCTGTTTACCACGCGCTAACATAGTTTATCACTTTGGTGAAAAACATTGTTTGCTAAATAACTATTGACATACACTAATGATTATGAACACTAAATACATTCTATTTAAGATTATTTTTACGATTTTGAAATGTTTAGCTCAATCAAAAGAAAATATACTCGACCAAAGTGACCGCTTTGGTACTCATATAATCTTCTTAAAGCGTAACGTTTAAGATGATCCATCTTTTCTATCTTGATTTATTTGGCGGACTGACCCTGTTGGTCTTTTACTATATTGAGTTATGGTGACCTCAACGCCACTCGCCTCATATGCAATCGAAATATGATACATTTAGGCCAAGTTCGCCTTTTTTTGTAACAGCTTTACTGAAACTAAATCTACTGACCTCATATGCAGTCCCAGCATTGGTATTGGTATCAATGTCAGAAAAAGCCGCGGAATCTCATTTAATTTGGCTCTAAATAGAATACTAATTGGCACTGTATATTGTGTTTTAGTAACATCGACCTTTGCTTGTGCAACTTTAAGCAACGTTTCATCTAAACTCAATTAATTCAGCGGGAAACATGAATGTGATGCCACATGCCCACCTAACGCTTATTATCATGTTTTAAATCTGTAAACAGACCAGAAATAAAGATTACATAATCTATACTTAGTAAAACGATAAATGGTATTAACAGCATCTTCATTTTATAATAGTTCCTTATTATTTTAAATATTTTTCCACCTTGAACGACAAATCTTTGCTAAAATGATATTTGCAACTGTTTTCTTAATTATACGATGAATGTATTACGCGTGAACAAAAACAAATGAAACAAACTTATCAAGGAAAGAAAATAAATGGACACTGATACTTCTCTCATGACCTAAGACTGCAATAGGATCTAGCCGAAGCACATGTTCGAAGGAGAATAAAAAAATCTCTAAAGCGAAAGTTTACACGGATTTACAACAGAAGTTGATTGACCTATTATTACCTTTATATAGTAACAAAGTAATGCATCTTGTAATACCCGTGGATTCAAAAAACATATTAATTTTGAATATTCTTTTGCCGCGATAATTAAAGACCATTTACATCCCGTTTTTCTATCCTGTAATGAATTTGGACCGCATAACGACCAATGGGTTTTGGAACCATTATGATTACATGGGCCGCGTCCTGGTGCCAGCTCCGCAGAGAGATTCAAATCTGTCTTACGTAGGACTTTGTATCTCCTACGCATGAATATCTCTGTCGCTACGTAAGACATAGAGATCATCAATAATAAACGATGGTACTACAGGGTTATAATGTTAGTTGCTTTTCAAGCAAATTACCAGAGCAAAGAACCAGTTTCCCAAGGTCACCAGTAAAGATTATTGTGTTTCCAGCACATTTCAAATTGACCGCCAGCAAACTCAGATATATAGCTTTATACACGGAATTCGACAAACTGGTTTTTTAATCGTTAAAAAACAAAAAACCAATAAAAAAACGACCACAAAGGTCATAATGCAATAAAGTTTGTTTATTTCAGAAAACATAAAAAAAAACTTTATTCGAAATGGCCGCCGCCGAACTATGATTCCTAATATTCCTTCAAGTTTTACATTATAAGTTTTAGATAATATGAAAATAAATATACAATGTCCTCAAAGTAACATTTTTAAAAAAAAATTTTTTGGAAAAATTTAAAAGTGTAAAATGAAGAGGAATAGGCTAATAAACTGCAAATTAAACTGGTGGCTTCTTTCAACCTAAGAAAACCAAATGAAGTGTTTTTAAACACAGGCATTTCTAAATACTTGATAAGAAACAGATCAGATAAAATGTACCCAGAAGTGATACTACCAAGGACAAGTTCCATTTAAAAAAACAGAATCAGTTTACATGGTTTGTAAAATGTAAGGAACTGTTTTTTATTTTTGGTGTTGCCTCTCAGTAATTGCTGTTTTCTTCCTTTCTATCTAATCTTGATTGTAAACAACAAATTGGTATAAAAACACTAGACAACTTAGAAATAATTTTTATTTAATAAACTCTGAGAAGGTAAGTTGTTTTAATAAAAAATAAGGGAGGGGCGCGCCCAGTCCCACCCCCAGCCCCTAGCGCCCAACCACCAAAAACTCCTGTATGACCAGAAAAAATAAAAAACTGACCAACTAAATCCTATCAACTGAATCGTCGTTCCGAGCAGAAAGACTTCCTAACAAAAATCCAGCAGCATGTATCAATAACGGAATTGAAACCACATGAAATATATCCAAGTATTAATTAAATAACCAAAAACTAATCACTTTGCTCCGTTCCTATTCTCATCTTATGCACCCACCTTAAAAAAACACGTATTGTCCTAAATAAACAATATATAGGTCAAAGGGGGAGTGACGTCAGTGTTCACGTTTATTTACCCTCAAATTAAAAACATAATATTAAAAAATAGTTTAAATTGCCACTATCGCGTAACCCAAAATGTCCCATGAAAAAAAAAGTAATCAACTTCATCTGTACAACGCTTTGACTTAAGCGAATCACCTTAAAGAAAATGAATGTACAACAAACGCAATACCCTTTTATTAAAACATACAACGGGCACTTAATTAGCTGTTTGTATCCAACTATACCTCTTCACCCTGGAAGATTGTAAAGTAAACAAGTATCACAGAAAAAACAAAAAAAAAAAGGGAGAAAGTATCAGAAAAGAAAGTAAAATAATAAAAAACAATATCCATTTTGTTAGCACATTCATTTTTCAAAATGAGACATGGCCAGCTAAATCAAATATATTTTCTTTCTTTATAATTAACCCCGGAAATTTAGTTTGGCATTTTCATTTCGTCAAAAATTGGTTTTAAAATCGTTAAAAAAAAAAAAAAAAAAAAAAAAAACAATAAAAAACGGCCACCAGGTCGCCGCAAATAACTTACATGTAAAATTAGTTTGCTATATTTTGTTTCCAGCATTTTTTTTCCCCAAAAAAAAAAAATGGCGGGCCTGGGGGGCACTGCCGAAAATATGAATTCCTAAAATATTCCTTCTAGTAACAATTTAAGGTTAGATCTACACTTAAAATAATAATATACACTTTCATGTATCCGCATGTTCAAACGTAAAAGATAACACATGGGCGAAAAATTATATCAAAAGTTCATCAAAAACATAACCAAACAGCAGCAATTATGCTGCCGTTCCTTTTTTCATTCCTAATGCACTCCTTAAACACTGGAATATTAAAAAGTTATTTTGTGATTTTGTTATGTGCCCTTTTCATCACTGAAAAGTCGATTTAAAAATATATTTCATAAAAGAGATAATATACTGTTAAATAAACTCTAATTTGGTTGGCTAGCTGTTTTTTTTTTCCTATGATTTTCTGCCCATGTGTTCGAGCTGCTTTTGACGAGAGTTCTTTCCTCTCTAAGGAATTTTGTGTGTCCTTCCATAACACACCGCAACAAATACCAAATTCTAGATTATATTTCACACATAAGTAATATTATTTTTACATTCATTTTTTTTTTTATTAAATAAAAAATCCACAGTACAATATTAACCACTAAAATGCTGAGTGTTAGTTACATCCTTATCTAATTATTTAACTTCAAAAGCCAGTGCAACAGTAAGTACAGCTGGATTAGTGTGTATCGAGTCCATTTGAACATGACTGAATAAATGTGTTCGGCATAAAATCGGTGCTAGGGGACGTAAGAAGTTTTACATATTTTACTGCCTCTAATGGGCAGTTCAAGTTGGTTGCTGTCTATGCTTGCTTCCAAAGGATGTTTGATAATAAAATGTATAAATTTGTTCGAGTATACTTCATTGTAATATTCAGTTTTAGAGTCACGTGGATGTGAGCAGACGGAAATGTCATTTACAAACTTCACTGAAAGTAATTCATATAAAATTAAATATGAAGTGTCTGTTTATTAAAGTAAGTGCAAGCAACTTTGACTTTTAAGACACCATTTCTTTGTACACATTCAGTTCCCGAATCGTGACCTTTTATACCCAGCCTTCTGGCAGTCAGAAAAGCAAACCGATAGAAAAAGTGGAAACTCCACAGGTCAAAGATTAATCATTTGACATTTCTTTTCTGATCGCATGTAAAGTGTAAGCAAGGATATCGATCATGCAGTTTGAAGATATATTGAAGAAATAAAATATTTTACTTAAGTTTTTTTTTAATTGATGTGAATATTCAGTCACCCAGGAACATTTAATCCTATGAAACAGTTATAATAAATCGCATGCGCATGCGCGATAGATATGGTTGCAAAATTTTCAATCTGTAACAAAAATTTGTTGTTTTTTGGAGTTATATGCAGTTCGAAAATGGAAAATGATATATAAGCGAGTGAGAAAAGTGTTTGTCAAAGTTGAACATTTGAATATACAAGGTTAATGGGCAGAAAAACAATAAACGTAAAAAATCGGGACTTCGCCTAGTTTTCTGAGCGATAGTCCAGCCGGACAAAAGGAATGCAATTGGAGAACGTAACCTCAGGCTCTCATCTGGTAAACCATACAGTAAGCTATCTACGACAACAACAAAAAGAAGTCCATCCAGCGGAATAGCTTTCAAAATAATGCCATGAACATGAATACAAACTATGCAAATCACATAAACACTTCACCGTATTCTCCTGGCACCCAGCAATTCGTAAATATGGGTTTTTCCCCAGGGCTTTTCCCAACACCTCCCAGCGATAACCAGACGGTCCTGACAAACTGGAGGCAATGATATGCGCATAATAAACTGGACCAGTATTGAATCTCAAATAAATAAGTTAAATGATAGAGTAGGTGGCCCTTGATAGACGAATTTACCAGATTGAATCAAAACTTCAGGATCAGGTCGCAAGTTGACTGAAATTTGAAGTGAAGCAAGAATTATGACTCACAATGTTGTGATGAAGTCCGTGCCAAACAAGAGGAACTTGAGAAAGTATTAAAAATTCATAATTCTATTCAAACAAGAGTCATTGTTGAATGAATGTAACACACTCAAATCTGAGAATTCGCGTTTATCAAATGACTTGATCGACCTCAAGCACGTTCCTGCCGGCGTAACGTACTCTTCTTTGGATTCGCAGTAGGAAAGCTCCGCAGAATGCCAGGAAATCCCTGAGGACTGCCGAGAGAAAATCTGGTTTATTAGAAGATACCCTCGAGATGAAAATGCAAAACAGAAATAAAGCACCCCGAGTTCATCGCTTAGAACAAACATTGCTGTAAATCTAGCCAATTATCGCAAACTTTCTCTATTCCCGGATAACATCGATGGTGTAACAGGTAGCTGTTTAATAAGCTCCGTGACACTGACTACAGATCAGTGACCAAATACTCGTGCTATCCAGGAAAAACCCGCCGCTAATTCCCGAACTGGAGAAGCCCGAGCGGATGGTTAAGATCGATTATATCGTATGATTAGGCTGTAATTCGCGGCGCGTGCTCCAGTAAGCACAGCAGCTCACCATTCTATGGAGACAGGGACTGATCAGTCACATACTTATGGAAAATAAGAAAAGTGCGGAGCTTAAATCCTCCAGTGGGAATGTACAGGGTCTACGAATAAACATAACGATGAAGACTTTTTAGATTTGATAAAACAATAGACATTCTGTTGTTATGTGCAACTGAACGCAAACACAACCAATATATAATATTACACGGGATTTGAGGCTTTTAATTGCCCAGCCGAAATCAAATAAGTCTGCGAGAAGGAGGAGCGGGCGTTCTTGTTTATTCTAGACATACTTGAGTGATAGGAACGACCTTGTAAAAATGCATTCTAACGGTATAATATGGTTTAAGCTTGAAAATGGTGATAAAGACAATACGTGTGTACGTGCTACATTCCACCGAAGGCTCAACGGTTTACTTGAATATAAATCTAGTTGTTTCAGTTTGACTTTTTTTAACAGCTATCTAAATGACATTCTGCATTTAAGCCACTTGGTGATATCTTCCTGGGCGGCGATTTAAATAGCCGATAGAGGGTTAATCCCAGATTTTTGGTTGTTGAACAAAATTTGTGCATTTATTGACTTGTACGCAATGCTAGTGATTATTGTAGGAATACTAAGTCGGAATTCGGCTGATTAAGGGAGTTAATACATTTGGTCACACACTGTTAAATCATTGTAAAGAAATGATCTTTTAATTGTAAATGGACGGTTAAAGTAGGTCAGTGTACTTATCATACACGTAGGTAGGGCAGAAGCGGAGCCAGTGTGGTGGATTATCTCATTACAGAAGAGCAAAAACTTTGACTATATTACATATATGAAATGATGGACCTTACAGAAGTTTTCTGATCATTGCCCCTATAGAGTACAATAAAAATGATTCTTTTTATAATACCACGAGTATTGAGTCATTATCATATACGAAATTGTGCTGGGTCTGTAACGAATCTCAATCATTATGTAACACTCTAAGAGTCTAACAGAGGTTGCTTTGAATGATATCACAATAACATAATTTATGATTAGGTAATTTAGATGAAATATGATATTGTTTACTGATGTTATTGTAAATTGTTCTATCTAATTTTGGAAAAAAGGTACATGTTAGAAATAAGAACAAACCGAAAAGGAAATCTGCTTGGTTTAATGTAATGAGTGCCGGACGGCAAAACTGATTTCATGCGGATAAGCGTAATTTTAAATTCAATAACTACTGGATGCAAAATAATTTAGGTTTTTAGAAAGCAACGCTTGTTTGCAGCTGTGAAGCGAACGGCAAAACGATATTTAATATCATGAAAAAGACAAAAGTATTGATATGAGTAAAAAGGCACAAAAAAATAAAAAAAAAAAAGGCATTTTTGGAAAAAAGGTTAATCAGTCTCGCCACGGTAACCGAGTTCGAAACAAATATTGGGGTATCGGAATTTTGCCTGATTTTTAAAGAAATTTGCTAAAATCATGGGGGGGAAATAACGTTTTCCCAAGAAAATATTGGCAATAATGATGAATTGTTAACGAGGAAAGTATCGATTGTTTTTAGACAGACCGTTACTGTGGATGAGATCATAGAAAACTATATCTTCACTAAACAGAATAAAGCACCTGATTATGATGGTGTAGTATCCAGATTTTTTCATTGATGCAAAAACTTTTATTTACACCTTTTCTTACCCACAATATTCAATAAATTATATTACAGATGGAGTATACCCCATCTGTTGTCTAGGGCGTAATTGCCTAACATAGAAGAGGAGGCAAATCAGCTTACAGCAAACTACCGAGGCATTACATTAATAAGCACAATGCTTTTTTTTTAAAAAAAATATTTTCATTACCTTTACGAAATAGGCTTTAACAAATGGGCGAGGAACAAGAAATATTTAGCGATTTTCAGTTTGGGTTTTAGGAACAAAAGAAGACTGCCAGAACTGTGTTTTTATTTACATAATATTAGACAAAAGTCGTTATCCAAGAAGCTGCCTTTGTATTGTTCTTTGTGGATTACGAAAAGGCTTTCGATACTATTAATAGACAAGCTCTTGGTCAAAAGTTATTACGAAGTTGGATTAGTAACAAAAATGTTAAAATATGTTAAAAGCAATTTAACTCAAATGTTCTGCTTGTTGAAGGTTTAAATACAGTTTCGGATTTTTTCGAAGTGTCAATTGGTCTCCAACAAGGAGAAACCTCTTTCTCCTATCTATTTTTACTTTTCGTGAATGATGTAGCGTCCTAATTATAGACTTTAATCGCTTGACCGAAGACGATTTGAACCAGCTTAAGTATAATTTACTTATGTTTGCTGAGACATGGTATTATTTACTTCATCACCTGAAAGCCTACAGGCGCAAATTGAATCTCTGTATTTGTATGCGTCACAATGGGCCTTACGATAAATATTAATAAGACAAAAGTATGTAATTTTAGTAAACGTACAGTGAACATGAAATTTTGAATGGCGTATAAAGGATAGAACTTTTGCAAGTTGTAGACTCTTTCTGCTATATAGGGGTACAATTTAGCGCGGAATGGCACTTTAAAAACGGCCAATTAAATTTTGTCTGAACAGGCTTTAAAAGCTGTGAATGGATTGCATTCTATTTTTTCAAGATTAAAATTTGAATGTTAAAACAAATAAGTTTTATTTTGATAAAATGGTTTCACCAATTCTATTATACTGCTCTGAGATATGGGGAATATATACAATACTTTAGATATTGAGAAGATTCATACACAATTCTGTAAAAGGATCTTAGGTGTGGAAAAAGTATCAAACTTCGACAATGGCAAGTACTAGGGGAGTTAGACGCTATTCCTTGAACTACTTTGTGTAAAGAGCGTGTGTTGAAATACTGGCTTAAAGTTGATGTCAAATCCTAATTCTATAATGTGCAGTCTATTTGACTCAGAAACAAGATTTATTGATAGTGCTAACTGTATACCATGGGTTATAGCGGTGAAAAGAATTCTTGATAGCATAGGATATAGTAACCTTTGGGATACATAGATTATCAATGGAACACTATTTTCCATTATTTCAGAGGAGAGTAAGAGATCAATTTTTCCCAAGAATGGGCATGGTCCCTTGTAGATAGTTCTCCGAAAACTTGAATATTACATTAAGTTTAAGACAAATTTTGAATTTGAACCATATTTATCCTTATTAATGATGACTATCTAAGAAGTTATTGACTTGTTTACCGACTTTCATCACATTGCCTTAGCCTATAACTGGCAGATAATACTGGAACTGAAGAAATGATAGAATATGTTGAAAAGTGTACACACAATTTAGTATAAACAGAATACCATTTTCCTAATGAGCATGTCAATATTACAGAGAAATAGATGTAGATATCTACCATGATTTGTCAACTTTGGCCAACTATTTGAACAATTTACTAACTTAAGTGAAAAGTGAAAATCCACAGAACAGTTAAACGCCTTTGTAAATATTTAAAAATATGGCATTTAAGAAACGGCCCAGTGCATACTGCAAATATTGGGTTTGTAAATGTGTTGTATGCTTACCGATAGATATACCTATATACGTGGCATGCTATGATAAATAAATTTTGTCTGTTCAATGCCACAACCCTGCGAATGGTGATTGCAATAAATTGTTGTTGTTGTTGTTGTTGTTGTAATAAAGTAAACACATTAAAACATATATACACATATATGTAAAACGTCAAACACATTCGAGATATAGTCAAAGTAATGTACTCCCAATCCCATTCATACATCAAAAAAAGGGGGGAGGGGGGGGGGGGGGGGGGGAAACAATAATCGTTTATGTCGACTACGTTAAAATGTATACCTTTTCTGTATACTAACCCAATTGCAAAATGATATTTAACTTAGTTTGTTAAAGGTCGTGTGTTATAGTGGAAGTACATATATTTCAAATGGAACTGCTTACACTAGATATGTTTTAAACATTAAACAAAATTATTATTTTCATGAGTAATACTTTTCGCAACCAAAACACCAATACGTATGTCATATGTCCGGATTTTGCTGTCAAATAATTGCAAATTGCACATCGGTACAAGATGAGCCAGGAAACTATGCTGAACGAATTTGGTAAGGCCTAAAAAAGTTACTTGTTTTCGCTAACCCGACCGACCCTATTTTTTGCCGCTGACACTATCATTTTTTTTTTTTTTTTTTGGTAGTTACATGCCCTGAACAGACCGAGGATCCGGAAACCCTACCTGTCATACCTTTTATTTTAATTAGTTAGAAAGAAGTTAATTTGTTTGTGGTTTATGAATATGTTAATAACCCAAACAGTCAATTAGCGAAAAACTGGGTTTTTATTCAAAAACTGAAAATGCCAAGCTTCCGTTTCTGTTTACAGTATTCTAGGTTTACATGGTCAAAGATCTTGTAAAATCTACTAAATCAGTGGAAATAACTGCTTGTTACGAAAATGCACGGGATTATGCCATACCTTGATGGAAACGACTATCAAAATATAACTCATGCCACTTAAGATGTTGTAGCCAGAACTAGTTCCTGACGGGAGGTGTAGCAGCATCTGCTAGAATTGCTTCAAAACAAGGACACAATTTCAAAAGAACAGGTATATTCCTCATATTGTGGTATGGCACTAATTTTCATCTGTTCTGTTATAACTGATGCAACAAATGTTTCAATTATTTTAAAAGTAATTGTCTGATAGTATCGCTATGTACAGGATAAAGTAAGCAGACACATTAAAAATTGTCATATTATCTGCGAAAGACACTAGTAATGGCGAGGCAATAATAGAAAAAAAAAAAAAAAAAATGAGACAGACTTATATTACTGTACAATACATTGTTATTATAAGAACTTATATCCTATACACTTAGCATTTAATGGACTGGATTTCTTGCATTATGAAAACATTGGCAAACTTTGTGCTGGAGATATTTTGTCATTACTGTTATGGCATATCTGAATGCCATACACCTGTCCACAGCTATGTAAATATAAATGACTGGTTTTAATTCAACGGTTTTTTATTTATCTTTGCCGGGTACTACGAAAACTATATCTTATTTTGGTGGTTGTGTAGGCATATTATTTCCAGGTGAATGCCCATAGATCTGGGCCGGAGCGTCAGCACCATTCCACACGTACCGATGACCTGGGGCTGCAAAATCAACACAAAGCAGAAGGGGGGGGGGGGGGGGGGGGGGGGGGGAGGGGTGGGAAAGGGGGGGCATGAGCAATATCATAAAAGAATAATTTTGAAACTGAAAAAAAAATCAAGCAAAGTAAACATTAAATAAAAAATGGTATAATTACATTCAAAAAATTACGTTAACAAGACCGCAAAATAACAAGAAGTAAATAAAAGAAAACATGCAGGTAAAATTTGTACTAACCGTTTGATGCAGAGTTTCTGCGATTCCATATGACAACAGCGATGATGATTGCCACAGTAACAACAACACCGCCGATTATAACACCATACAGCCATCGTGACGTACTGTTATTATCAAATATACCAAGATATGTGAGAATTTTACACTATTCTTTACACTTGCTAAATAAATCACTGTATAACTAAATCCTTAGTAACATGATTTCTTTGTTCATTAGAGCGCAATCTGTAAAATGTGTAAGTTGGCTGTATTCAATATTTCTAGGCAGCAATGAAATTTCAATAACTCCTACGATTTTATCCCAAAGATTTCCAAGTTTTTGTTCGTTTGACTTTAAATCGAAAGCTAAACGGAAAACTGTCGTAACCACCTTTTTTATTAATAATAAGTTTACGACTGTTACAAGTAAGTTATTTACGCGATCTCCACAAAATATGATTTCATAGTTTTTTTGATTACTAATACGGAAATATTCTAATACCTGAAATAAGTAAACTTAATCAAAAGTCAATTACCTTGTATTGATATTCGGGAATGAACTCCAGTTGTGTAATCCGTTTAAACCGTCTCGTCGTCCTACATTGTTGGATATCGCGTTCTGATTCTGTTGGAAAAGTGTTTCTTGCTCTTGTTGGATACAATGTCCTTGCTGTATTAGAAGGTGGTTCTCGTTCAATCGATCTTGTTGTCGACGCTTCGAGTTGAACTATTTAAAGGTAAATTATAGACAGCGAACCCTAGGTTACTAAAACTGGTGATCATTTATAAATTATGCATTAATTTTTACTGGCGAGGGAATAAAGAAATTGGTATGTTAAGTCCGTTTTTTTTTTTCATAACCTGGACTATTTGGTATGATATGAGCATTGGCGTGATTACCATACAAACAATTCTTACAAAAATATGTTTCGCAGAATCTGGTCGACTCAGTTGCTAATATTATATCGTTCACTTTAAATTGTAACAAAACACCTGCCTCATGTGACATACTCATAATGGCACACGGTAACCAGAACGTCCGCGCATTTTGACGTCGTTATGTTCGGCTAGCGGTACATTTTTGTAATTGCTTCTTTTCTTAATTTCAATGTATTTGCGCATGTATGAAAATATACTAGTAATGTACTCTTGTATATTAGACGGGAATTTCCGGTGCTTTAACCGGTACTTGAAACTTTACCTTACTCCAAGGACTGTAGGATGCCTCTCTTGCTGTAAATGACATATAACGAACTACATACATGTATTAAATAAAACGAAATAAAAATCAAATACTTTGATAGTTCCTCTTCGTTCCTGATAGTATATTTCTCGATTCAAACGTAATTTTATCAAAAATACATAATGTTAAGCTGCAAACAAAAACTATACGTTTTTTTTTCAAATGTCATGAGGTCTTTCCTGTTTACGGAAGTTGATTTCACGCGCTTTGTTTAAATACGCTGTTATAAGAAAACAGTGCCGAAAAGAAAGCCATTCGTTTGATTTTGTTTGTACTAGTATGTAAACTGTAAAATTGAGTAATTTGGCTCTTTTTATGTTTTTTTTTACCTATGAAACAATTTTAGAAAAGATTTGCAATCAGCAATTGAATCTGTTCATAAGAGGTAATGGAATGAACGTGCTTCGTCCTTCTTAAGCGGAGGTCGTTTAAAGAAAGAATAGAATTAGTGGAAAACCACAGGTAGTCCAACACGACATACATGTAAATGAAGATGTTGCAAGCTCAATTTGATTGAGCCTATTCATAGACGGTAGTGGAAATGCAAGCTCCCGCCCACGCCCTCTAGCCCTGGGTTGAGCAGAACTCAACATTTACACATGTTACAAGTACCGAAATAAATTTTAGAGACACCTGCTGGTATATCCATATGGCGGTGCACATGGAACCTTCAATGAAACACAGAATGCAATTCCATAAAAATACGGCGTATGATTATACTAAGATATTTCACGAATATGGGCCTGAACACGTGAGTTTCAAAATAATAACATATACTGAACAAACACTTACTACTTATCTAAAACACAATTCCCATTTCCATCACAGAAAGTTCCCGCTTTGCAACAATACATTGTTCCGCAGCAAGTATTGCCACTCGGACAATAGAAAAAGCTGCCACAGCATACATCACCAACCGGCATACAACCCTGATAGCCGCAACACTCGTGCCCCTTGTGGCAGTAGTACGATAAAGTCCATGCACCTGACATTTAGAAAAGAAATACTATTTATGTAAAAAAACCTCAAATATTCCGTTTTTAGCATATTTTGTTTATTTCTTGAATCAGACATGTTTATTTTCCTTGTATATCAATCTTTCTCACAAACCTACACACGCAAGTACCAAAACACACCGCAAATTGTTGCGTTGTTGGTCCAGCTTGTGTTTTGACCTTTTGTTCTACTGCACAACAGTTTATTACTTCATTTCTAAATCTAAGAGAAAAATTGTAATATTCAAGCTCGATAAAAAGTATTTGGTATTGCAACAGAATGTAGATCTATAATTTTTAGACATTCTTTCAGTATTCCGTTCACGACCATGGTTCTTATAGAATACCTAGGGGTAGGGTATAACATGTACAGAGGCATTTTCTTTCTGATCTGGCGCCAGTGTTTCAGTCATGAACACATATCTTACATTGCCACTCGTGAAAATATTGCATCTTGTGTTTTCACTCGTGAAAGATATTTCAATGTTACACTGAAACAAATCAATATATTTTTTTTGGTCGGATTTAACGTCGCCACCGACACATGATAGGACATATGGCGACTTTCAGCTTTACATGGTGAGGAAGACCCCAGGTGCCCCTCCGTGTGAATAATTTCATCATGAAAACGGGCTCCTGGGTAGAAACCACCACCTACCGTAAGCCAGCTGGATGGCTTCCTCGACATGAGAATCACGCCCCGATGAGCTCGAACCCACATCGATGAGGGACAAATTAATGTTACATTTCGAAAGCATGTTAATTTATCATTAGATCTGCTTACCACATTTTACTAATTCCGATTTTATTTACCACATATTCCATCATCCTGTTACATACTTGAGGTAGCTTAAAATAAAAATAGTACCAACATTCAAGAAAAGCATAAACATTTTGCTGCACTTTTGTTCCATATGCATCGACGGTGTCTACTTGTAGCAGTGAGCACAATGCCCAACTTTTATAGGGCTGCCTCACTGGGAATATCACGCGTAGACACGTGACATGATACTCGCCACCCATCACAATTATACTGACAACCGGCTGACCCAGTCCCTAGCACTACCCTTTTAATGCTGAGCGTCAAGCGAGGAAGCTGCTAGTACCATTTTTTTACGTCTTTGGTATGACGCGGCCGGAGATCGAACCCACGACCTCCCGCAAAAAAAAACAAGACCGTTTTTCGAAGTGGACGCTCTACCACTAGCTACCAGTCGGTTTTCTTTTGAAAGTGTTGCTAAGCAAAAGCATGTGTTGTAATGTGCCATATATGAATATCTGGTAAATTAACCGACGAGAGTAACGTATTTTGTCTCTACTATTCAGCTACTCGATATATTAAATCGGTCAATAAGATAACGAGTCACGTAAACATGCTGATATTTAGATATATATTATAGTTACATCGTGTCCTTAACATTCAATAGAAAAAGTTGAAAACCGAGGTAATTTTTAGCTATACAGAAATGAAATCTATTGACCCCGTAAGCAGGCCAAGTCTACTGTAATTGTATTCAACGACCGAAATTAGCCATCTCAATTTAATTTTGCCTAATCTAGATTATCATGGCATACTACAAAAATATGGCTTCGAGTCGTGGAGTGTGTCTGGAGTGAGAAATTTTGAAGTGACCTTGGAGAGAAAAATTGGAATTAAATGAGATTTTGGTGTCAAAATCAGTTATTTTATTTTTGTAATATGAGATATAATGAGAACATGATAAAAGTCTTATTATAGAAGGCAAGTTGGGGAACGAGGATGTTCTTGGAGGTGCTGCTGTAGATGATTATAATAATAATAATGGTGATGATGATGATTATGACATGCAGTAATTACTGCGTTACATGATGATGATCCAATGCCAATATGCTGAGTATTGCCTTTGTCATTGTTGGTTTTGATAATGCTGATGATGAAAAAGGCTGAGGATGGATGTTAATAGCACTGATGATGATGATGTTGTTAATTTGTTGAACGGAGAAAGATAGGGAAAACTATTACAAGTAGTTAAGCTGTTACTTTATGATGTTGTTGTTTTGATTTTGTGTGTTGTTGTTGTTGCTGCTCTGCTGCTGCTAATGACGGTGGTGATGATGATGATGAGAGAAATTTTCATGATGATTTTGTCAGTAATTATGAGAATGGCATGTATTATGATAATGATGATGATTATATCGTTGTTACTGACGAAAATTAATTATGTTTGTGATAATAAAGTGCGACATAAGCCATTCTGTTTTGAGGTGAGCCTACAGTGAAATGCAGCAACATTTTATAAGTCAATCATCATCGTGATCGTCATCATGGTCTTTTAAGCAATATTGAAATCGACAGCTCATAATGGAAATTTTTTAATTCTTAAAACCATTTTCATATCAGATTTGAATTCACCATGCCAAACTTGACATCATTATTTAGAATGCAATATAGCGACTAAAAAAAATACATAACTGTGTTACAATATACATCAAACAGACTGGGTTTATCAGCCAAGTCAAGGCACCTTCCTCAACAATTATGCTTTCTGAACACGCATTCTGATCAGTGTCAGCAAAGTAAAACACAATATTTCTTGAAAGATAACAGGTGACAATAAATAAAATTTGCTTTTGCTGCGGAAATGTTTTAGTGCTAGAGGCTTTAAGGTTAATTGGTTTGACAGAAACCATTATTATCATCTTTTTCATCACTGTCATCATCATCAGCCACCACCACCATCATCGCTGTCAACACCATCATCATCATTATCATCAACACCACCAACAACACCATCATCACATCGCAATCATCATCAAAGTCACAACCATTATCATTTCCATCATCATCATCTCCGCCACCATCAAAATCATCAACATAATCACTACCACCACCATTATCATAGTCTGGCATCGTCATCATTATTGCCAGTTTTTTTTTTTATGTTTTTACTGATGACCAAGAATAAGAACATTGTTTAGTCGTAACAGAACAATTTGTTCTTATTATTTTTATGGGTGATGACTATGGTGATGGAGGATTTGTTTTTGTTGCAAAGACAAGGTAATGCGACATGTACTGAAGACTTGCTTGCTTGAAACTATTCAACTCATTTTGTTTATCAATGAGATAAATTGGTTTCCGGGAGTAACATAACATAAACAAACATAACATAACAACAAGCACATAACATAACGTTGATTCCGACCATAACATGAAATATGATGACGAAGATGATGGGCAAATGATAACGTAGTTGCTGAATACCTTTTTCGTCCTAAAGACAAAAACAACAGTCCACATTGTTGTAGAACATGAGTATAAAACAAATCATCATCATTCTCGTAATCATTATTGGAACTTCAGTCTCTTGTATTGTATCACTGAAACAGTAAATCAGTTATTCATTCCAACATCACCATTCTTATTTACAACAGCAACAAACATTTATCGTATGTTATTTTATTTTCACCAGTAACACCACTGCTTTTGTTCTGAATAAATTTCCATTTTTAAACTGTTTCAAGATTTGGACGAATAACTGTATTTAATTTGACTCCAAATTTCACTTCTAAATTAGACTCCATGGTCACACCAAGATCTCACTCAAGACTCAACTCCTAGACTCCACATCATGACTCCAATCTATATTTTGTAGTATGCACACTGTTTATTGTGTTTTAGTAACACGTTTCATCTAAACTCAGTTTATTAAGCGGGAAACATGAATGTGACATAACCACCCAAAGAATCCGCATATTTTATTATCGCGTTTTAAATCTGTAAACAAAACCGGGTGGGAGAAGTAATACCCAATACACTAATCTTACTTTGTAACAATAAAGGGGTGTGTTAACAAGCATCTTCATTTTATAATAGCACCTTATTATTTTAAATTTCTCGACCTCCAAACGACAAATATTTTGGCAATGTTTTTTCCCACAATTATACGCAGAATGTTACTGTTAAGTAGCTAAAATACCGTGCACCAACTCACGTGAACTGTTTAAGGAAGGTCAATATTGACGTTGCTAAATCTCTTGATAACATAATACAATAGTATTGAGGAAGTACTCTCATCGAAGTTCAAGAAGGCACAACAAAAGTTTAAATCTCTACAACGTCTTTATTACAAATGTTACATGGCTATACATAGAGATCCAATGTTTGATAAAATAGTTTGTTTTTTGGTACTAACTTATAGAAATTCCTGATAAAATTGATTCAGGCTGGAGATGTAAATCTACTGTTCACAGTTAACAGTTATGCACAACAGTCATTTCTTAAATCAACTTCCAGATTTTTTTAGTGGAAATACATATTTACTGAGCTTAGCTATACATGTATTATGAGTGCTTGCACACTATTGTTTATAAACACAATATGTTAATTTTATGTTTACATAGATGCTATGACGTAATTGTTCATAGCTTCAAATATGAATTTAGCTCTAATAATATATCTTTAAACAAATATTTTTTCCTAAATAGCTTTAACACTGGACTCCTAGACAGGGTGGGGCAGCCAATTTGTAAACATAACGATATTTTGAAAACACCACAAGGTCGAATATTTCACAATAATGTCTCACACTGTATTATCATAAAATCAGAAACGGTGGAAATGATATGAGTAGAGCCTCGTAAACAAGTTGTTCATCGGTTTCGCAAATATTTGTTTTGATTTGCTTGCGCTTGCATCATTGAAAAAAAATCTGATTAAAATATGTGGGTGCGCTACTTTTTACGGACAATACAGTGTAGACATAGTATTAATCCTATCTTGGATTTACCCGTACATCTGCATGACACAAGTTAATAGGAATAATGAAGTAAATGTATGGTTAAAAACTTAGTGATAAGTCATTTCATTGTAATGTCAATTTTCATGGTAAATACCGAAGAGTTAATATATATGATATTATGATGTGTGATATGGTACAAATATCATTATATCTTAGACTTAGAACATTTTCTGATGTCACACAGTAATCGTGTATTTGACAAATTTTTGTTTTGCATTTAGATAAGTTCTTCCCGCAATAATTCAGGTATAATTGGAGATTCATCAATGACTTCAGAGGTTGGGCTATCTGCAAGAGCAGCTACATGGACGTTAAGTAAAAACTTTTAGAAAATCTTAAATAATGTGCTTCAAAATGAGCTAATCAAGAATTAAGTGTTATATTCAAGCTCAGATATTACTCAGCAGCCAGCACTATTCTTTTAATTGTTTTTCATAATCTAAAATTTAGGTAATATCTCTATACAGTGTATAAAATATCATAATTCAAGCACCAAGTTTTTTTTAAAATGGTCATTAATCACAATAAAACATACTACGTACATACAATGGCTTGAAATGTATCATGATGCTTATTTATAATTGCACACTTCCTCTTATTCAGTGTTCATGTTTTTGACAAATGAGTTGGTTATACCAAAATTGGATTGATATCATTGAAAAAAAACCAAAAAAAACCCGGATGAATAAAATAACACATCAACCTACATTATACTGGTAGAGGGAAATACGTTTAATTGTTTGTTTTGTTGGGTTTAACGTCGCACCGACACAACTACAGGTCATAACACTGGGCACATTTTCATGCAATCTCGCCAGGCATAGTTATGTTTTTGACAACATGGAAAATGAAGTCACTCGACCTTCAGCTATTCCCGGAAGTAAAGAGGCTAAACTTGAAAACGAAAGTCGCATGTGCATTGGTTGATAGACAGGGGTTACGCGCAGGGGTCACCCCGTCCAAATGTATGCGCGTGAACTTCTTTTTTATTTTTTGTTAAAGGGGAGTTAATTTTCAGCACTTTCTAACAATTTGAAAAAACAGGGTTTTAGCACGACATGTCAGCTTTTCATCTATCAAATCATATTTGAACTCGGAATAAATTCAATCCCATAGGGTCCGTAACGGAGCAAGGGTATATGGAGAGTTTTGGAACCTATCGACAAATCGTTTCAAAAGGTCCTTTTATGATGTTGTCTAAAGTGTCGGTATATGCCTCGGATGTAAGATATTCCCGTACTTTGACAGACTGCTGACCTAGACATTCATAAATATTTTCAAAATGAATTTTTCGTGTAATAAATGTTGATTCTCGGAAGCGTGAAAGGGACCATACGACGCGAAATTCGTTTTTATAACGTTAAGGTGCGAAAAGGATATGGCGGCTTCCCGGCTTTGATGGTGGAGGAAGACTACAGGTGCCCCTAAGTGGATTATTTCGCAGACGGGCACCTAGGTAGACCCACCGTCCTTCCGTAAGCCAGCTGAATGGCTTCCTCACATGAAATATTCCGAGTGACGCTCGAACCCACATCGATGATTTGAAGTCAGCGACTTTACCAACTCCGCCATGGAGGCCCCCTCATTAAAAGACAGGACAGATTTCTGCTTGTTTCCTTACACTTTTCAATTATTGGAGGTAAGATAAGCTTAAGATCATATTCAGAGCTGTTTTCATACTATTTTCGATCTGGTTGTGACCGTTAAGAAATAAAAATAGGATCAGTTAAGTTATTGCAGCCAGAACTTCGACTTAGTATATGGAATAAGAAATTCATAATATCAAGTTGCCTTTTCACCAATTTGGATCTTCAGTTTTTGAAATCCCTGCTTAGAAAAATACTTATGCACGTTAATCTCTATATCAGACCTTGACAGAAAAATTAATCCATGAAAAGTAAAATGTTTCAACAAATGCAGGATTTTGTAAAATGTATGGAACATACTGAAATTTGTGTTGAGTCCGCTCGCTTAGCTCAATAGGGAGAGCGCAGATCTATGGATCGATCCCCGGGCAAGGCGTATGTTCTCTGTGACGATTTGATAAAATACATTGTGTCTAAAAATTTCATCCTCCACCTCTGATCGTTTGCAGTTACATCGGTAGAACCCGTTGGTACTGGTACAAATCCAGAACACTGATAAGTTTAACTGCCCCGCCGTTACTTAACTGTAAAATTATTGTTGAAAAATGTACGCTTAACCCTTAAAGACCCACCACAACCGACAGACCTACTTTTCCCTCTCACATAACTTCGTGAAAATTATCTGATATTAACTGGCCTCGCCCCCAGTACTCAAATAATATGACAGCGGTTGGATAAGGTAATCGGCGGTTGACGGCAAACCGTTATAGACATCGGGTAGTAATACTTAAAATCTTAAAAATATATAATGAATCGTAAGATGTGAAACTTATAACCCAGTTTTTAAGATACCAACCTGTGACCTCACATTGGCATCTTTAGAGTTTTGTAATATTACCAACGTTTGACAAAGTTTTATGGATTTTGAACTCCGGGATTAGACAATTTCTCGTAATTTTGTCCGATATATTTTAATCTGAAAACACTTGTGGCATTCTGTTCACAAAATGAGACCAGTTCCATATGATTAATCATTATCCTACCCCTGCAGCTGTATTTGTCCTACCATTAATAAGTAGGAAATCTGGTATAATAATACTAATAATAACCCTATATCGCGTAATTTCTGAGAGCGCGACAAGTTAGTATGAATAAGAACTACGGCGGTCTTAAAAAGTATTTTGGATACGTTATCAGCAAGCTGGATAAGGTTATCAGTATCTAATTTCTGTACATTAAGTCCGTTTTTTAAATTCCTTTTCGAAGTATTATAAGTTGTCTGTTGAAGTTTAATAAACAAATATACTTAACTTTAATATAAATCGAAGAAGTCCGCAAAACACTAATGTATTCTACAGAAACGTTTATCAAATCATGAAAAAAATAATTAGATCTACACGGTATTAGTTAAGACTTCCTTGACT
>NW_026463348.1:0-69306 GCF_021730395.1 Mercenaria mercenaria
ATTCTTCTGGTGAAGTTTTGATCATTTTTATACAAAATGCATAAAAAGAGATATGTTTGAATCAATATCTAAACATAGATAAATTTAAAAGAACATACAGGTTTTTCTTTCTTAAATACTCCGAAGAACTATCTTATCTTATAAATCTTTAAATTTTGTGCATGTCAATTTTCATTTGCTTATTATAAAATTACTAGTTCGGTCACAAAGTATACAATTAAAGCCACTACCTACAACGAAGAGAGTGTGAGTTGATGAATGTCCTCCGTGGTGATTTGACAAACACACATTCGTTTTCTACCATTTGATCCACGAATGGAAATTTTCAAGATACTTGAAAAACAAAACATTAAAATTTGACCAAAAGGTTTTTGTAAATAAACAATTATCTTCTACATTAACTTAATTGAATAATTTGCGCACACTGCCTGTCAAGTTACACAATTTCGAGCATGCCTTGCATGCTGTACTTGCTAAGAAAAGTCCACTTTAAAAGTAGAACAGCTAGGAAATTTTAATCATTGTCAATAATTATTCTACCTCGCGGAAAAACAACAGATTATTATTATTATTATACCAGATTTATATAGCGCCCTTTTCATGATCAATTTCACGTTCAAAGGCGCTTTACATAGTTCAAATGCAGCCACACAGGGCGCATAATTCATCCTCTACTAGTACAGACACAGAACGATCTGACCAGAGGGACAGAGTGAGACAAAGCCCCCACGACAGAGAGATCAGAAATCAGATACATGCTTGTCCGGCTAACTTAGCCTAGCTCGTTTCGAATAGACAGTCTGGTTCTTTAACGTGCCCCGTGTATAGCACTGATACACGCAAGGATTGCCTGGGTTCCTGACCAGTACACCTCTAGTTGGGTGGGAAACACTGAAACCCGAGTAGTTGCCGGGGATCGAACCTCCGACCTCAGGATTGGAAGGCCAGTGTGCAAACCACTGAGCTATCCGTCCACACAGTGAGATATCAAATTATATTATATAAGTGTTTGAAATTCATGTACTGCAAATAAATTAATATGTAAATGTATTTGTGCATGACTACCGTTCTCATATTAATACCGCATTTATCTTCTTTTCTAAAATGTAGCTGTAAGCTGTTTTTCGGAATATAAAGGGGTACTGAAATATTGCTGAAATGTTAACATAAAATCAATATTGTTCATACTTGAGAACAAAATAAAAAAAAATGCGAATGAGGGCCAATCTCATTACAACCCATTAACACAGCAAACCTTTTGTTTGAATGATCTTAAGTACATTCTGTAAGACTTTCTTAAAACCTTCAAAAGATTCACATGTAGTTCCACTTAAAAATAGTCTTAACTCAATCATGAGCACATTTTGTTACACAGAAAACATCAAGAGTCTTCAATTGTGTAGTTAGTAAAGGTAACAGTTCTAATGTTCAAGTGCTCGTCTCTAGAGATGTCTTACGCTAAAATGGCGTTTTGGCAAGAATATTACATATTTACTGGCCTTACTTCCTTTGCAATGTAATGGAAAACATACACCGTTCTTCACTATTGATAAATACATTTTGTTGTTCGATTGCGCATTAATTTTTGTAAGAAAATAATTACATTATTTTTCAGATAGTTTTATTGACTTAACAACTTTTAGTTGAACTACTGTTGATAGACTTTGTTCTACATGCACTGTATAATAAAACAAGGAGCTGCGTTCTCAAAACGCAAAATCCTGCCACCTGGTGTATGACCGAAGATATTGGTTTTTAAGGTTTGAAGCTCATATAACAGTCAAGGTCATTTATAACATATAGGTCAGTTTGTTGGTCTTGCCTTAAGGTTTGTTGAGTGTGAGTATGAACTATGTTGTGTCATTTCTGTGGGCTGTAGGACAATGTATGTTGTTTATTAAGGTTTCAAGTTTGAAGGTGAAGGTCATATGAGAATCAAGGTCATTTATATATAGGTCAATTTGTAGATCGTGTCACAAGGATTGTTGAATGTGAGTATGAAAAATCGGGTCAATAATGTGGACTGTAGGCGAAATCTGTTCGTGCATACGGACAGACAAATGGACAGGTCAGTGGCTATATGCCCAGGGGCATGAAAAACAAGAAATGTCTTTAAAAAAGACAAACGGCGTAGAGGTAATAATTGGCGCATGGAAAAAAAGTCAGAATTGAACAGACAGCAAAGATTAAGATATGCATCTTTGAATACATGATTTATTTGTAAAGAAGCAACCTTTAAAATGAGCAATTGGTGTCCTGTGAGTGATAGGTCAAAATGATTTGATGTTCTGTGCTGATTCTGAAATAATTTCGTGCTTTGTCAGAATCCCCCTAGCACAATATCTCGACCCGCATAGAACTAGTTTTCACTTTGGCAACTGCTGCATCTAAATCGTCCTTACTGTAATGTCTACACCTTTTAACCTGAAGTCGAAATATATGCCTGAAAGCGAGATTTTAAAGCAGTTCTTAAAGTAGAAGCCAGGTACTAAAACCCTGTTTTGTACCTAAAAGTAGAAAAAGCTTATGCAGCTTAATACCTGAAATAAAAAATAACACCATAGAAGCTTTTGGATCACTAGTGACTCCCACACTTTGTTGCAGTTGCAGTCAGTTGAACATTTGCAGTTTGGGAGAACTTCAATAGCTATTTCTTTTTTTATTTGGATAAAGTATTAGGTACATACTTACATATAATGATGGAATAGTAATTTTTCAATTTAATTTGCACGTTGTAGTTGTTTGCATAGTCACTATCTGTATGAAATTTAAGATTTTTCAGCTGATCTACTGGCCTCTTTTGGTGGTGGTGTTGTTTTCGTCGGTACTTACTAGAGCGAGGCTCCAGTTGGGAACGACCCCTGGTGCCAAATTATGTAGGGAATAACACAGTTTCGTGAAATAAAAACAAAGAATTGTAAAAATTTATGCTTCTTTTCACGAAGAACATAAATTTGCCGGATGTGTGAAATGGCGTACAGTCCGAAACCGGGGACACAGACTCTACAGTTACAACCAGCCACCACTATTCTGTAAGCGTGGTACGCAACGGGAGAAGTTAACTTTCGATTTCTCTTGCAATAAGACTTTAAAATTCGAATAAATCATTTTAGATTGGGTATCAAACTACTAGATATCTTCGTTTAATATGTGCCTTCTGGTATTTAATGTCATTTAAGAGAGTAATATATTGTTTATCTTTTTGGTGCGCACCTGTACCGTGCCCCGATTACAATATAATGTAAGTCAAAATCCATGTTATACAACTACGCCGAAAAATAAGAATATTTGTTGAAGACCATGCCTTACGCAGTGATTTAATGTCCAATCTTCTGCAATATCGACAGTTGTTTCAATATATAGACATCCGATATCTTATTAGTCACGTGATGTGACTGTTTATGTATATCGTTACGGCAAATATGTTTGCGCTTGCATGCTATGATCTGCACATTTTACCGCGAGCATAAAGTTGTGAGTTAAAATGTATTAAAACTGAAGCGTTCCTTCTTTATTCATCTAATTATTACGCATATATTATACGTAAGTACAGGTATAGCTGCGCGTTCGTGCAAAACGTTTTCGTATATAGAGAATCTGATTTATAACTGATTCTTAGTATCATAATGAGGGATTCATATATGGGGCTTGCGTCTATAACATTTTATATGAAATACAATAAGAATGCCCATGTGAACATTTTTTGAGATAGAGATCTCTTATTTATGAGGCTGATTTAAGGGCGTTATTTGAAATTATTTCTTACGGAAATATATTGTCTTTATAAGAATAGTGACGTGCTAGTTTTATCTATTAAAACAGGGGCTGTCATTAATTGCTTGCATGTTTATCAATTCGGTTTGCTGGACACTGTCAGCTGTAATTCAAGGTTATACATTATTTTATCATTATGCTGGCTCGCCCTGGCGAGACAGTATTACGATAGGATTTTACTATATAAAACTACCTAAAACACCGAACATCTCCAATACCTGGCTCTCAGCTTTCTCCTTCAATTACAAAGAGCAAGCCAGCAACCTAAAACAAAATGTCGGTTCGTTTATGAAAAGTGACCAATCGAAAGCTGGCTTATAAAAGCCACAGTGCCCCACTAGTCAGCGGCCATTTTTAATGAACGGAAAGAGCTCAATGACTAGCAAAGAATCAATCTATTGCAAGTAGAATACTACTATTGCATCAATCGCTTCTTCCTTAATGCAGAAACGAACTTAACTGTTAGGGAAACTTTGGGTAACTGAGCTAGTTGAGCCTTTACAAGCTGAATGCCATTAAGATATCTTAACAATGGAAATATTCCAGGGACTGAATAGATGTTAATATTAGTTTTTAGGCGGAATGATTCAGATTGCTTCTTTGGTGGTAGTAATGAGTGATGACAAAATGTGCATCGGGACTATGTGGACACTTTTCTAATATTAAGGTAGTACTATAAACGTTCGTAGACCGGGCCCTTTTTCAATGGCATATCACTTTGAGCTCCATCCCTGCCCTCTCATAACAAGAGCTAAGCAAGCCACTTTCTAGCTTTACTTAAAGCTCTTCTTGTGTCTCTAATTATTGTGTGCCTAACATATTTCTCTAGGTGTACTCCAGGTACTGAAAATGTTACAAAACATGTATACTGCAAACAAATGCAAAAGGTCAAAAATGAAAGTGAAAACGAAGATCACGATATGACAAAAACTGCTATGCTTTAAAAATATATTTAAGTTAACCATTTATCATTTGTTTGTTTGTTTGCTATTTTCCGCTGCCGTAAAACAATATGGGGGACTCCTCCGGAAGACCGTTAGCAGTTTTAATTTGAGGATAGTGCAAGATACAGAAGTCGCTCCAATTCAATAAGCTTCTTTGCTTCCATTGCGTTCGATGTGTAAATCTTCCATACTCCGGACTCTTATACCAATGTTAGTAATTTTAGTTGGAGGAGCGGGGACTCGAACTCACGAGCCCTGGTTTTGTAGTCAAGCAGTTTAACTACTGTACCACTGCGTCCGCTCTCATTTTGCATTACTGGGAGTACCTAGATAAATAACCAAACACAACCGAAAACAGTTATAGAAAAGATACTTTTGGAAAACAAGTATGCTATTTTCAACATATAGACAGTACTTCTACTTCTATGGACGGGTGTATGGCAGAGGCGCAGGTCATGTGAAGAATTGTTGAAAATGAGAAAGATCCCGCCAAGTGCAAGGTTAAAAGAATGAAAAAACTACAGTTCTAAGGTTAAACGTTAAAGAAATGTCTTAAATAAAGGTTACAGTAGCCAGCCTCTAAGTAAAAGGGCTGGGGTTATGGATGGACTGTACATTGCATTGGTGTTGGCATCTTAGGTGTTGATGTGGGACAAGCAATTTTAATACTCCTGTTTCAGACTGAGCTGTTGAGATCTGGTAAATAATGATTCAAATTGCTTGTTTAGTATGTCTGCCGTGTCAACAGGGCCAGTATAAGTGAGACTCTAGTCTTTCAGGGGTGTTACACCACAGTTTCCAGTCTTATATTGCTTAATATTTGATAAAGATATTTTGTTACTGTTTGACTGGGAATCACCGTCGAAAATACCAGATCTCAGTACGTGTGCTATAATTATGTCGAAATGTCATCCCAAACAATTTTACATTTGTTCAAAGTATTTCCTACTCATTCTTCTGAAAAAAAAAGTCAGTACAAATATATTATGATTAGTAAAGGGTCTATGTTACATATTTTTCAAAATGAAAATTCACCTGATTGGCGGTCAGAAACACTTCAGGTGATTCTTTAGCAAAATTACATGACATAATAATAAGTAGCTGTTCATGCAAAACTTGGACAGGTAAAATACAATAGGTCTTCTTCTTTTCTTCTTTCTGGTCCGTCGGGATCATTGGTTTCAATTCATTTAGATTTGAAGACTGAATACTGCATAAGCCGGTGCTAGGGGGCGTGACCAGTGCTGAATTTCCATTACTACTCATGAACAGACTCAATCAAACCGAGTCTGCAATTTTCACTGTTTGCCTTGTTCTCGGTGCTTCCGAGGGATCTACTTTCCAGATTTTATAATTATATCACTCATTAGGCAAAGTATGTTTATCAAATTCAAACTATTCTAAAATATCTCCATCTAGAATAGGAAAATCGTTTTGTGAAGATACTATCTATGAAAATCTAACTTGCATTAAGCTCTAAATGAACACCAAAATGTAAGTGACCATATGTTACAGTTTCGGACATATCAGTTACTTGACTGAACTGATTAACCACCTTTAAGTGTTGATCAGCATACCGTACAGTCGTTCCGTAATTATCGATCTTCAAAACAGTTTATTTATTTTTTTATGCGTTTTACCGTTGCTTGTGGAAAATAAATGAACTGTTGTGCAAAATATATAAAATCAATTACGTTAAACTATATATCTCTTTATAAACACTAAATAAACTCATTTAGTGTAGAGCAACTAAAAATACCCCAGCGATAGAACATTAATGCGCACGACAACCATTTCGGTCGATGTTGCTCTAATGTCTTATAATCACTATTATATCAATATTTTATACTCATCTTTGTCCAAACACCAGGTAGCATTGCAAATATACGCCCCTAACAAGAGTTTTAGGGACACATATATCGAGGCAAATATTTGAAAATTTTAGATACAGCATGAGGTAAAGATATGCACCTTTGTTAAATAAATGGTAAATTCCTCTGAACAATAAAGCGTTTCTAAATCCTTGAATTAGTCACTAAAGTACCATGTATATCATATTGCTAGTTTTATTGAAATTTGATAATTCATCCAGTTGTCATTAATTTGGAATCTATGATTTACGCAGATTTAACGTTAAATAAATTTGCCATTAAATTATTGTTGTTTTACTTTTACTAAATGTCTAAATACATAAATCTCTGTGAGTACATTACCAGAATAAATGTCAGATAAGACCCGGCTTCCTGTAAGCTGCTTTTAAACGAATATCTTTTTATTTCACCACAAATCAGTTCCCTTTCTATTTCTTTTTCTTGTTGGTAAGTAAATATCAAGGATTATGTCCTCTATGTCTAGAATTGAATGTTTATTGTTTGTTGGTGGCATTTACGCCTTGATATCTTGTCTTTTATCCCACTCCCGCCATTGTTTTATTTGTTATCACGTGTCTTTTCATTGGTATTTAAGGCGTATCATCTGCTATATCTTTTTACTATTGTATCAATATGTGGCATGCCGCTATTGTTCGCTGTTGCTCTGGTTGCGTTCAGTATGCTTAACGACAATATCCTGCCATTTTCTGTACTGCAGTTAGATAAATTGCATGAATATAATTCATGCGGTTGGAAAAGTGATAATGGCACATGTAAAACAAATGTTCTTTTATGACATGCGGATTGTGTAATTCCCTAGTTCTTGGACACAGTAATATACTATGTACGGAAACCTTTATTGATATCTTCTTTCCTTTCACACTTACTGATCTATCTATACTGCCTACTCCATCAAAATTAAACTAGTATGGTTAGATATAATATGCCGGAGGACGAATCTAAGTATTCCTTGACCGTCGCACAATGTACGCTTCTTAACAGGAAACCATCTACGTTATCTTTAAATTGAAGTATTGCAGATATATCATATATGCACCGGTCAATAAACCCAAAAAACAGCTCTTTTCTCTCTCTTCGACTGGCACGGTGTGAGTACGATATCGTGCAGCCTTTAGTGTTATAAGAATGTTCTTTTATGACATGCGGATTGTGTAATTCCCTAGTTCTTGGACACAGTGATATACTATGTAAGGAAAACATTTATTGATTTCACACTTACTGATCTATCTATACTGCCTACTCCATCAAAACTAAACTAGTATGGCTAGATATAATATGCCGGAGGACGAATCTACGTATTCCTTGACCGTCGCACAATGTACGCTTCTTAACGGGAAAACCATCTACGTTATCTTTAAATTAAAGTATTGCAGATATTTCATATATGCACCGGTCAATAAACACAAAAACAGCTCTTTTCTCTCTCTCCTACTGGCAAGGTATCAATACGATATCGTGCAGCGTTTAGTGTTATAAGAATGTAAGTAACCGGCTATTTACATTAGAAAGTTAAGTCCTTCTCTGACAAATTTCTAGTTTTGGAGTGTATTCTTGTAAGATTAATCATGCAAGGACATATATTCTCAGTGACTAGTTAAAATGCATTTTCACGCGCATGTCACTTAGTAATCAAAGACAAGAGATTTTCATATGTTGTAAATATTATTTAACAATTACAAAATCATATTATCGTTTATTCTCATGACCATGTATGGACGTCTCAGGGGCGTCGGCGACAATTCGAGAACATGGAAAATATAGTGCTATCTAGTTTTCTTTCGGGGATATTTTGCCTTTTATATAAGCGTACTTCGGTCCGTGCGTAATTTTGCGACTTTTGCCCGTAAGCCAAAAGAGAATCCTAGATTTGAGGCTGACTTAGTGACATTATTTTGATATATTTCGTATGCACCATATTTACTCTTTGTTTGTTAAAGACATTGTTATCATTTAACACAAGAGTTGTTATGATTGTTGCCTTATGCTAGGCCTAGGTAGTTTATCAGTTAAAATGAAATTAAGTCTTAACTGTTCGTGTATCAAACGTAACTGAAATCATTGTGGTGTAATTGGTGTGAAACAAACTTGACATTCAGGTGAAAAGATGAATTATATCGTGCGGTATCTTAATTACTGGTTCTAGTCTAAACCAAAAGTCGTTTTGTGTATGTTGTCCTGGTCTAGAAATCAGTGGAAAATTCTATATAAAAATGTTGGCTGTTCTGGTACTGAGAATAACGTAAACACAGTATTAAAGAAGCATCTGTTAAAGTGTGAAACATGTTTATATCTTGCAATCTGCATAGATTTAAAATATGTATCGGAGCCTCCGCGGCCGAGTGGTTAAGATCGCTGACTTCAAATCACTTGCCCCTCATTGATGTGAGGAACCCAATCAGCTGGCTTACGGAAGGTCGGTGGTTACACCCAGGTGCCCGCTCGTAATGAAATAATGTACGGAGGGGCACCACCATCAAAGCTGGAAAGTCGCCATATGACCTATAATTGTGTCGGTTCGACGTGAAACTCAACAAAATAAATAAATAAATTAATTAATTAATTAAAATATGAATCATCATTATAAATTTCATTAACTTTGAGATCTTGATTCTCTGAATTTCAACCAAGAACAATGGACATTGTATTCTTATTGAGAACATGCAAGAGGAAAATTTAAGTTTTGTAAAGTAAATATTTACATGGCATCCATTTTATCAGTTTTGTAGTGATACATGCACTTTAATGTACATAGGTCCGAGCTATATTGAAAGCACAATAAAAGATTACCTAGAAAATTGTTTTAGAAAAATATGGATATGAAGTGTGAATGAAATAGAAAAGATATAATTAAGATCAAAATAAATTTAGATAAGCGCATTAAAATAATTCTGAGATAATAGCTCAGTATTATAAGAAAGAATAAAATTTCATGTTATAGAGTCATGCACATGACACCTCTTCTAGGGTTTATTGATGCTGACATTCATACGGATACTTTCATCAATGAACGGTTTTCATGAAGTTGATGCATCGTCCAGCATGGTATATTGTGCATCCGGTAAGGAAATATGTTGGACAGTCACGGGCCCTGGCCGAAAGAGAAAAAGTAGGTAAAAATTAATTATCCATATTGAAGGATGAAATATGTCTTAACATTATAACGGTAAGTGGCTTATGGTTAAAAAAATAATATGTAAAACATACCGATTGACCTTTGATGAAATCAATATGAAAGAAGGCAAGATTCCAGACGATTAAGCACCATATTACTTATTCTCACCACACTTTAGTGCAAAATATTGGCGAAATGGTGCAATACATAAACGTAAGATTATCAAAAATATCATAGTCATATCTTAGGAGTGATTAGACATATAAAACAGTTTCGCCGTTCCATAACTTTCAACAGACTACAGAAAAATCTTTTACTGGTATATTAATGTTATTTGCGTTTTCACGTTGATACAGAAAAACTGAACAGTTGTGCAAAATATATTATGTAAAATACGTAATTTATCTTCTTGCAAGTCCATTATAAACAATTAGTATGGAGTAATTGAAAATATGTCAATAACTTGTAATCATTATGTATCAACATCAAACCTCTTACTCTAACTGTAGCATTATGAACCTCATTTGCCCGGTAACCACGAGGCATTGGCAAATAAACGCCACTATCCCCCACAGCGGTAGTGATAGGGACACATGTCATGAAGAAAAAAATCTATTTAGATTTATTTCGTAAATTTTAGAAACATCATGAGGTTAAGGTATGCACCTGTTTAACTGAACTTTAAAATTTAAATTGCATATTTGGTGTAAAACCAATTTTGTTACAGAAAATTAATTAATGCCATATTCCTACACAATATATTCATAATTTACATTTTTGTTTACACGAAAACATACGTTTTCTATTTGTTACCAAGAAGGTAGTATATCTTTTTCTAAACTATACAACGTTCAAACTGACAAACTTTTAAATGTTGATTGCCTAATATTTCTTTTGGTTTCAACTTTATTATACAGCTGAATTTGCGCAGAGGATTTATGACCTATCCTTAATGCGCATACTGTAGAAGCGGGAGTATATACAGTGTGTATACTGGCGAAATAACCTTCGTATAAAATGCGGTGAGGCATCAGGGGTATGTGTGACGATGATATGAAAAGTACAGAAATATTTTGAAAAGAACTGAACGACTGCATTTACAATTTCATCTCATTCTAGTGTCAATTTGGTGTAATTCAGGACTAAATATCTTATGCTCTTATTCAATGTCAAGTCTGTACAGGTATAAGAAACAGCGTAAGTAACTAGAAGCCTAATCAAAACATCTGTACTTAAAGTCTGGATAAGGGTCACAAAGGTATACAGGTCTTTTCGACTGCACCAAGACCTCGGAAAAGTTAAACTTTTTTAAATCGGTTTCGAGTGGTTAGAAAACTGATGATATCTAAATGTAGAACAAATGCTCTGTTTAAGACATGCCGTCAGTTAAATCTCTATTTCTTGATCAAAATAATCTGATTGTGTGGGTAATCAATAAATCAATAAATATTATCTTTCTGCCTCTCTCTTTCTTTTGTTCTCTCTCTCTCTCTCTCTCGCACAAACACGCAGACTTGTGTTTTTAAAAGATAATATCAATCCGTCAGTAAGTGTAGATTCCATTTATTTCACCAAACTAAATCTATTTAGTATTTTAAATATTAAAGACAATATGGGTGATTTTATGTCATACTGTCTAGAGCTTTTTATTTACAATTACAAACCCGTGAAACACAAATTTGACATTGATTTGGACACGTGTCTAAATTATATCGTTCTACCCATTTGGTCTGTGTCCATGTATATGATAACCAAGGTCACTGTTGAATTACAAATTATTTGCCTTGATAAATGCTTAACAATATTCGTTTCAGTTTTGAATGCACAACGGTTTGCGGAATCGTTTAATGGTCTTCGTTCCATTTTAAGATCTAATACTAAAACACTTCAGCGTGAAATACTACCCTGCCTGTGTTCAAGTTACAGCAGCACGATTAAACTGACAAGACGGCGCTCTAGATATAATGCTTGAAGACACACAAAGGTTCCATGCACGTACACGAACCTAGATTGAGCAAAGCCAACGGATAGATTTAATCTTAACGTATGTTTAGATGTTAAAGGCAATGACCTCTAGACCGTTCAACAACAACAACCAAAAAAAAAGGAAGATTTCCTTTAGATCTCTGGAAATTAGTGCATGCTTTGAAGCTTAATTACTGACATACTATATGTTACGGAAACACATGCTAATTTGTTGTTTTTACTACTTTTTACGATTAAAAACGAAAAGCGTTTGTAACGCTTTACTTGGGATAAACTGTCTCGATTAAAAATATCTATATTTAACGCGCAACGAACAATAAATCCTCCATAACGTTATTGGTAACGACAGCGGAAAACGTCTTTATTGCCGCGATGGTCCGGGTTCTATTCCTGACGCGGTCATCTTTTTTTCTTAATTTTGCATTTTTAAAATAGTTTAGAAACAAAAACTCATATTCTAATGTTCATAATATGACCAAACTTCAATATGAAAGAAACAAATATTTTTTTAGCCAAAATCTGGAGGTCAGTGTCTTTAAAATATGATACTAAAACATCTGACGCGTTAAATAACTGAAAACAAGGTCTTAAAATTAGCGTGAAATGTCCTGTTCACTTTAATTGTGGTCAAATATCTTAAAAATAAGCACACGGACCTATACATTTTATTTCAAAACATTATAGCCCATATGTTTTTTTACAACTGAGAGGTGTTTTGTTCAAATCTACATTGTAGAAATATTTCTAGTTGCGAAAATGTAACAAAACTTATATTCTATTGTTCATAATAAGGCCAAACTTAAACTGGAAAGAAAGATCATTTTTATCCAAAATCTGGAGGTCGGTGCCTTTAACGCTGTAAAAGAAACAACTTAAATTCTACGTTATCTTTTCATGTGTGCATGTGTCAGTTTTAATCAATAATCTAAATCTAAACATAAAACTGCGGCTATTTTGTTCAATTTCATCTTGACAAAAGTTGAAGCAACTGTTTACTTGGTAACTACGGGAACAAAATCAATATAATATGATAAGGAAGAAAAAACATTAGGAAGATACATTGGCGTCATGACATTCTCAGTTTTTGCTCGCAAGCTGCTAAAATAAATCGCTTGGATCATAACATCTAATTGATGCACTTGCTTACATTTATCAAACACCATAGACCGACTGCCCACAATTATTTTTGGTGTTAGTAGATCTAAAGTAAAGGCCGCTAGAAAAAAGATTTTCGTTCTGTAAGTAAACAACGCTTTGGTCTACGGTCATCAAATTCATCATGATTTCCTGTCGTCATAATATGACCCGTATTGTTTTGCGGACTAATGGATCAAACGTCAAGGTTATAATGACCTTTAGAACGAAAACAATTTTCACTTTCAAAGTAAAGAACACTTGTGCTCTGTAACTAATAATTAAATATTGCCTTTAGTCAAGACATGGCCCCAAATGAGTTAGGGGCTAAAAGTCAAGGTCACGTTGGCTATGAAACTGAAAACAGTTTATGTCAATAATTTAAGCAGTCAAACGACATGTTAGAAACATATACAACTAATATGGTATTTGTCGTATTAGTGCGGCTAGTTTGTCGTTTTGGGTGATTGCGCTCTTTAAACGAGCCAACACTATCAACGAAATAACAGAAATCAACCACCACTACTTACTGACCACAAAAATGCATATGAATTGACACTGCCCATATAATGCAGTTAATATCACTAAAATCAAGTACTGTTTGGATCACACACACAGCAAAAGAGAACATTGTAAATAGCAAAACCGTCGATTGTCTCTCAAGTTTACGACTTTGACCATGAACTAACCTGAATAAAAGTCGCGTTTTAGCAAGTTTCTTGTCGTGACTAACACTTAGCTAATTTATTTCTGTTTATGAAATATCATTACAAATAATGCTAACTATCAGACATTGTCTCTTGTTCTTTTTTTATTCTCCGTTTAGATTTCACTCCGAAAACATTTTCATGAAACAATGCAGATGTAGACATCATGATATTTCAACTACATGTTTAAATTTGTTGGGTTTATTGTTGATTCAAATAAGGTAAAAAAGGCGCAGCGAATTAAATTGCATAAAGCATTTTACGTGTCTTTGAACAAGGTAATTTATTAAACACTGTATCCAGCCGTCATTAAAATATGTTTATATTTGACAAAGCTGCCATAGTAAGAACAAAAATGTTCATGTTTGAAAAATGCGATGATTTAAAAAGATCTCAAGCCATAAACGTCTGAAATACAAATATAATGTAGGAAAGAGAATTCATATCTTATGGTCGGGATATTTAATGTCAAGATACAGATATAATCGGATCCAAAATAGACATAAAGTCAATAATACAAACTATATTTATGTAGCATGAAAATAAGTATAAATAGCCAGAAAATCGTTAACAAATTACTTGAAGCTGTATTTGTCTCATTATTTTATAGCACTGTTTACAAAATGTTTGGTTATTGTCCCTATTCAATATGTGAAAATGGTGGTAAAACAGCTCCGTAAGCACAATTTGTTTTATAAGAATTGGTTTTATATTTATGAAAACTGTACATTTGACAAGATGCAAAGCAAAATGATTTTAAAACTAAATCTTCTATTAAAAGCAGAACCTTCCTACAAAATAGTGTACCTGTTGACCTGATCAACCTTTTGTAAAGCTAAAGTAAATAGATTTTGTCGTAAAACTTTGAAAACTTGTTTCACATCAGAGTAACCATGTGAAGATTTGAAACAAAAAAAAATCCTGTAAAATATTTAATCATACTCTTCTAAGTCTTATAAATTCTAGTTAAGTCGAGATGAAATGTGCACAGGACGGACGTTTTTGGAGATCTAATACGTCTAAACTAACAAATCACAGTTCTTCAGACATTTAAACAATTATTGTTAATATATGTAGTTAAACATTTGTCAATATTTTCAATTATGATTCTCTTTCTACCAATGAAATTAATAATATTTGAAATTAGTGTTCTTTACAAAATATTAGATACCATGAGTGGAAATATGCTGCCGATATATCGAAAACTGTGTTTATGGCACTGTCCTCCAGAGTTTTGCTGAAATGATCTTTCTTCAAAATTAAAATTTGATCATATTACAAAAATTTAGAATATGATTTTTTGTCCATAAACAATCTAAAAACTACCAAATCAAGAAAACAAAGATAACCATGTCTGGAATCGAACGCGGGCCGCGGCGGCAATAAAAGCGTTCCCCCGGTCTTTATCAATACAGCTGGGAAGAACATGTATTTATAATTATAAGTAAGGAAGTTTACCTAGAGTAAAATGCTTGTAACGTATAGTGTTTCCATAACAAATAGTTTGTCAGTAATTATGTTTCAAAGCTTTCTTAAGAGATATAACATTGATTTCCTGATACCTAAAAATTCTCTTTTTTGTTGTCGTAGGATCTGGAGGTCAGTACCTTTAAAATTTATTTGCATACCTGAAATAAATGTAGAAGTTGATAACTCACCAGCTACTAGAATATAACCTTTATTTCATATTTCGCATAAACTGCATGATTTTTGTCAGGACAAAAATATTTAAATTCTAGAGGAAGCAATTGTACCTCTATGATGACAGGGCCTCCGTGACCGAGTAGTAACGGTTGCTAACTTAGAATCACTTGCCCTTCACCAGTAGTTCGATCTAGCCAAATGCCCGCCCGCGATAAAATAAAGCACCGAGAGGCACCTAGGCTCCTTTTCACCGTAAAAACTGGAAAGTCGCCATATAACCTATGACCTAAACACCCAAAAAGCTATAATGGCTGATATTACTGTCCCGCGATCCAATCAAGATTTAAGATGTTTAGATGGTGGAGAAATGGGGCAAAGCCTCCCTGATTAGAAGGATCGCGGACTGAAAGACTGCTTATCAACGGGGTCGCGGAGTGAAAGGTCAAGATTTTAGAACTCAACAGGTGGAGTCATAGGTTGACAACTGAATATGTAAACTGAAGATTTATTGGTATCATTTGCAATCCCCTCTTTCTCTCTTAAATTTCGTCTTTTCGGTCCAATCTTCTGCCTATTAGAGTTTTTACTTTTGCCCCACACGCCCGATGTAAAATATCTTAAATCTCGTGATTTTGCCCTACGGCCTCACCTAGCAAATTCACGACATTAAGATAGTTTGAATGTTGGGGACATGATAACTACCGTGGGCACGAGCAAAACCGCTATGAAAAGAGTTGGTAAACTAGCATGCTTCCACTCCGCGGCCCTGCCATTATGTATCTGAAATATTGTCTCGCGTACCGCTAATCAACATGATTTTGTCTCACGCATGGGTTGATTTTTTCAACCCGGGACTTTATTACGTCTGAAATGTCGACTTTCTATTGTATTCCTAAAAATTCTTAAAATATTATGAACATTCTCAATCTGTTCAGTTTTGTTCAAATCCTTTATGGAAGTACTTAGGTTCTTTATCCTGTTTTTGGTTGTTCTTAATTCCAATAATACTTATTCCGTAATAGGCAACTCAGATCTGTATGTCTGATCATAGTCGCAAGAAACCAGACGGAATATACATGTGCGGTACAAGTAATTAGCATTTTTGTGTTTCTGTTTGGTAATGTTGTGATTTATTGGAACTTTCTGTTATTATATCTGAAATCGTCACGTTTGTCTTTGTGAGATATGCACTATTGGTAATACCTAAAGTGTTTTTAAAGAACATGTTGGTATCAGCAAGTGTATTACGTTTTAGTATATTTAGATAATTTTGAATATTTATCCTCCTCTTCAGATACGTGTATGTAAACTTAAAACAGTATCACCAAAAAGAGACCGTAAATTTATTTTTAAGCCAGATTAAAACGACGATAAAACAAATTAATGAGAAATAACGAAACATGAAAACAAACAATTTCTATTTGTTTAGTGTTATTGTATAGACCACATGTTCTTGTATATTAAAATCCCACGCTGAGATTTTGGAGATCACCACAATTTGCGACGAAACGTACTTCAAAATAATATTGATGATAATCGAATTTATGTTAAGGATCCTTTTGAAGTATTTACTCAAATAAGTTATATAACAGCAGGCTATGATTGACCATGCAATGAGATGTGCTACATCCCACTCACTCCTAATACCTGCTTAAGCGTGACTCGTATCTTAAATGCGAAAGTACTTTTTTTCACGTCTTTGGTATGCCTTGGCCAGGGAGCGAATCTAAGACCTTCCGCACTGAATGCCGGGCGCTCTACCACTAGACTACCGACAAGCATATTTTTATATAATACCATTTGCACCTGGCTTTCTGTTCAAAACTGTTTAATGAAGTAAGCTATTTTCATTAGGATGTAATTTTTATCAGCGATCTTGTTTGGTAACAGCAAAAAAATCAACATCGAAAGGTGTGGTACCATGTGGGAAAGCGGTGGAAGACAATTCCTCCAGGTATATTTTGCAATCTTGGCAAAGAAATTATGAATTCGGATATGTTTTTCAGATACTGTTGATGGGTTTGCACATTTTCCAATTCAACTACAAAAGAAACATCATACATAAAAAACATAAAAGCTATTGTATAAACATATCAACAACTCCGGCATCAGTGTTTTTTGTTCTGCAAGGATAATCTTATCTTTTTGTTTGTTTAAAAATACATGATAAACAGCTATATAAAAACAGTTATATTCTTTTTGATGGTCACAGCAAACTCGTTCACAAATTTGGCAGAACGAAGTTATTCAACTATTATTGTGCCAACCTATCGGTGATTACGTTGGAACTCCCGTAACCTTTAAATAACTTTGATTTTTGTTGAAAACAAGACCTTAGCTATTACCACTGTCTTTTTCTATTTTAAACGTCTACAGGTGTATTTAGACTTTGACAAAAATAAATTACATTTTAGATCCTATATATCATACTCTTTTAAAGTGCATATCTTGTTTGTACTTAATTTGCTAAAACCGAATGTTGACTTAAACTACAACATCCATCTCTCCCGCACACACAAAAAGGAGAAACAAAGTAGAAGCACAAATCGTTTTTTTATCGTTGTACGTTCTCACTTTACAAAATTAAAACTACAAATTATTCATGAATGTCAATAGATACATATATACAATCAAAATAAAAAAATATGTGATTATTTTACTCTTGTGTCTTTGCGTTATAAATCTTACATATTTGTATTTGAGAATTTCAAGCAAAGAATGAAGAGATATCTATCAAAAGCATAGATAAACGTAGAATTCATCAAATGAATATGGCAAGTTTTTAAAGAGAAATATTTCAAGTCTTTTGACAAAAACAATCTACCGACAAATAATTGCGTATTGAAAATTCAAAATGTTTAAATATCTCTTACATGCAATTTTAAAGATACGAATAGACAGACTACTGAATAAGCACAATTAAAGTTTGTAAAGAAGCTTGTTTCACAAAGTTATTATCGGTACCCAACAAGTTATTAATATAAGATACTATAGTTTTATTTCCCTGTAGATATTTTTTTCTATTTTGAATGATGCCTCGGTGGGCTTGTAGTTCAGATAGTAAAGTAATACTCTGTAATCCAAGCGTGATATGTTGTCGATATGGACTAGAAATCTTTATACCAGTGAGTTTCATATAATATTATTTTCCATTTTATATAATATTTCAGATAGACATAAACATTTGTATAGGCTTATTGGTATAGTTTAAGTATTATATCGAAATAAATATTCATGTACCGAATCGATTTGTATAATTACCGTAAAGTTAAAGGTAAATGACGTTTATTAAGTATCAGACAACATATCAGATGAAAAACATGGACAAAAGTCCGACAAGGAAAGCCAGTTTAAATGAACGTATCTTCCCATACAGCACTGCTAACAGAATATAGGTATCTAAAGCTGAATAAACGTATACATCGACAGAGCACATATAAACATTAACACAAACAAATACAATCATAACATACAAGCAACAACATATATGGACAAGGAACACATTGTAGTATCGTCCTGGAAAGATCAGTGGCATAAACACAACTCGGTAGTTTAAACTACTTAACTTACGCCAAACCTCCCTCTGTAACCGCTACCTGTTGGTATATTACAAGACAGAATTAATAAAACTACTCCCCTCTACACACAATAACCACAGGAACACAAAATATGCTCATGTAAAGATGTATTAATCGAAACCCGTTGACCCGTAAACATGTGTACTTGAAGGCGCTTTGCAAAAGTTATAGCACCAAAAGCAACTGCAACAATGGCAGAAAAGGGACACCTATCAAACCAGTAGATTTAAGAGATAGTTGCCATTGAGTCCCCACCTGTCCCGCTCAAAAGAAAATCGTAGTGACCAACTGTAAAAGGACTGAACACTTAACATGCAGTGTAACTTAGAGCCTCTTTCAATAAAACATTTGGTAGTTTTAAATAATAATGGCCTGAAATGGCTATGTTAGAGAATTTGTCGAAGTTTGTAAACATGCATTAAAAATCAAGTTGTCGCAACCACGTCGAGACAACACATCTGCAACAACTCATATGAACTTGTGCTTATTTTCCCATAGGATATTAAATCTAATGTGATTTGATAAGCGTCCTTTAAGATAGAGGGAAAAATCAACGAACTTCTCGAACGTTGTCAATAGGCGCGGCTTCTTCTTATCTGCAGACGAAGTCTTCTTTTTCAATCGGTCGTGTAGAGTGCTCATTTTTGCAAACATCCGTACTTTTTGCTTTCGCTGCCTCACGGCATAAAGTGCCTTATACATGCATTCTGCTGTATAAATCCTGCCCCGCATGGTTCATGGTTTGAAGAGATTGAAAGAAAGAAAGAATAAAAGAAAAAATACCATAAACTGATCAATATTATGACACGTGCACTTTCAGCGTTCAACAAACCATGTGAAGCAATTCATGTTCCTATTAAATTGTTATATTGTACGAGTCGCCTCCCTTAGAGTAAAATGTTTTGCGTAATCCTCCTCTATTTTTCTTTTTTGTTCAAATTTAATTACTCTGATGACATGATATCACTTTTATGGTAATTTGAAATTCAGCTGTCAATATAATTTGCTGTATTTATAAATATTACTATTTATAAAAGGTTTCATCTGCTTACCTCGCAGTTTAGGCTCTAAATCATTGATATTTATGTTTAGCTGTATCAAAGTGCAGCAAAATAAAAGCATTAACTATCGTTTATTCTTTGTTATATTTTTTTAAAAGGTCAATATGTGATTTATATCATGTTGTAGTTTATAAAAGAAAACTGTAGATAACCATAAAAAGTCCGTACTTGCAAACTAAATCATCTACGTATTATAATAATTGATTCTCTTAATAGGCACTATTTAACATGGCGTTTTAATTACGTAAACGATTTTATAACTAAACGTCGATCTACTTTAAAATGAGCAACATTGTTTAATCATGTTTATGAGGCCTTCGATGGGAATAATACCCATAGCGCCTATGAGCCTCGATTTTAGATTAAACTTTCAGATATTAATCATAATTATACGAATTGTTACACCAAAGATATTTGTCTGTTGAGACAATCTTGTGGTGAAGTTTTCTTAAGAGGTCCAGGTTACTAAGGACTTACCAATTTTATTGCTAGATCAAGTACAAACTTTTAGTCTGAAATGAATAAGGATATGGTGTTTATTCATTTATATACAAATTTTGTGTATTACTTGTCCAGTTTCATACACAAGAAGGACAGTATGAACCAGGGGCATATTCAAGTCCATGATACACAGTCACAAATCTATGAAAGAGACTCGTTTGAAATTAAAACAGTTGTTCAAGACTACCGGTACGAAAGAATAGATGATATAAAACTTGTAAAACATCTATATTTTAAGGTTGGGGCATAAGAGGTCTGACATACTTCAATACCTTTCAAGAATATAATCTGTCAAACCAAGTCTGCTTTCAATTTAACGTAGTGTTCTATGCTTCCAAAGAATCTTCTTATAACTGTGTGGCATGCTAATGGAATTTCAGTATGTGTTATCAATTATGTGTAAACCCCACTAAATTTATAACAGTTCTTATTTATAATATTATATGGTAAAACATCAATTCACTTATTATAATGATTTAGATTTTATTTCTTAAAACACTATTTAACTAAGTTTAAATATAAAAAGAAACAGGAAAGTACGTAGCTTCCAGATAGGTAGCAGATTTTCAGCAAATAGGAATGGCTTAGAAAAATAAAACAGTATTTATCAGCATAACTGAAGAAGACGTTCTCTGCGTATGGTACAAAGCGCAAGTTCTTTGAATTTTCAGAAATCGTTTATTGCCTGGCGCAGTAGATGGAATTTCTGCATATTTAGATAGATCAAGCAAATAGTTAAAACAAATAAATTTTCGATGATGACATAAAGATTTGTCGGAAGCCAGACCAGTTGTCTCCAAATATAATTATTCTTGAAACAGACCATTAAAAATGCACAAACAAACACCCATCGGCAAGAAGATGTCAGCGTTTTGTCGCATTTGGAAGGCTTCATAGCAAACTATCATATCTTGAATAGAAGTATTTTAGTGTGCATAATGTCAAAGCAAGTTTTAAAACTTCAGTTAGTTAGGTCATAATTTAATTTTTTTTTTCAGATATACAGGGACGGAGACACAGACACCAAAACAATTTAATATTTTGAGATTTTGCTAGACATCAATTTTTTTTTGAAATGTCTGTTTTCTTCTCTTCCAGCAGTAACCTGAAAATTACATACTATGTATTAGGTACATGATTATAATCATTTGTCATTTTGTCAGCAGGTTAACCATATTTAGACTTTTTCGTGCTGAGTTTGCTTTAATCATTTTTTCAATAGAATATGTCTAACAAGGGTTTAATTAAATACCTATCGAAGATACAATGTAGGCAATGTAAACCCCCAAACCTTCCACCTAAAAAAACAACAAAATAAAATAAACTACTGACTGAATGGCTTATCAGTCAAGTGTCAAAACTACTTCCCAAGATCCAAGGGACTGAGAGTCAGTAGTTTTAATTATTGACCATCAAGCTATTCAGTTGATATTTTATTACACTAGAAATAAATTTCCTTGTTGTTTTTCTAGGGTTGAACTATAGACTGATCAAAAATACAACTTATGGACAGGAAAGTTATAGAAGAAGTCATGCAGTAATACTCATTAAGCACAAGCCAACAATCTATCTAACTTACAACATTTCTGACCACCAAAATAAAATCTGCGGTTGCAGTTACAAAGTTCATTAATGTTCAACCGGTAAAAGATTTAAAGTAACAATTAAAGTAATATACAAAATATGTTGAACTTCTTTGAGCGCCAATTATTTGCAACATGAAAAACAGGTAAAAACATTACTTATCAAGTCTTACCTTTAGAGAAAAATCAAGACAGTCACCAATAGAGATGCGCCAAAGATGGTAAATGCAAGTCTGTGAATCCCGGCAGATGAAGCTATATCAAATATGATTGAAATAATGTACATGTAGGATGAAAGAAATGTATGCTATGTAGATATGAAACTAGTATTTACACGTCAGAAACACCGAGAGTATACTATGCCAGTGCATATATGACAGTATTTTTTAACAGTAAATCAAATGCAATAGTGTCGAAATATTTTGCAACTAGAGCTGGTTTTGACAAAAGCGCATGTCTCTTACAACTGCCTAATCATCTGAATAGTAATAAAAAGTACACTTCAGGAGTAAGTTTTAGGATGAATGGTTCAGTGTTTAGTGAGTTTAGGTGGACTAAGATGAATGGTTCAGTAGTTTTTGGAGCAAGTTTTAGGATGAATGGTTCAGTATTTTTATGAGTCTAGGTGATAAGGATGAATGGCTTTTGGAGAAAGTTTTAGAATGAATGATTAAGCATTTTAATGAGTCTATGTGATTAAGATGAATGGTTCAGTAATTATGGTAAAGGGTCATAATTCCGAAGATCCTATGCCGATTTGGCTAGTTATCGAATTTAATCAAGGACATATTGGCAACCACATTTTGTTCAAGTTTGGTGAAGATCGGATTAGAAACATTCGACTTAGAGAGAGGAGCGGACAAGATTTGTGACAGACAGACAGACACACAGACACACAGACAGACAGGAGTAAATCAATATGTATCCCACAACACTGCGTGGTGGGAGACATTATAAAACTTTGTTTGTCCTAAAATCAGTTACAAAAGTATTCAATTGAATAAGTTAAATGTTAATTCTAATGTCCGTTTTACCGAAACTAAAGTATCATTTTTGTGAAATGCCTCACAAAGTTATGAAGGACTATTAAAACATACGTGCACATAACCCGTTTACATTCTTGAGGTCATCTTTACATGCACATTTTTTCAGTTGTATCGCAATCTGCGTTTGAAGTACATTCTGCCGCTGATTTGCAATTTTGACCAACGGCTAAAACAATCAACATGCAATGTATATATGGAGCACAACTTATGATATGGCAATTACCAGAAAAGGCATACTGTGTAACTTGAATAACTGCCAGGTATTCAATAGCAAAGACAATAACGATTAATACCGTGCTCTACTTATAATGGAAAACGACAAGTGTTGTTCTACTCATTTTTGTGTTGTGAAATAATTTTAAAATATTAACCTTTCGGACAAGCTGTGTCTTCCGCCACAAATCCAGCTTTGCAAGCGCATAGTTTTCTGGCCGTGTTACACTCCGCATTTGGGGTTGAGCAAACAGATGATTCATTGCCACTTCCACGTGCGGAACCAAGAGCTGAAAAATATTACACAGCTTAAAGTTTTGTTTCAAAATGAGAGGGATAGACAATGACATTGTCTGTCTTCGGTAGTACTCACATTAATATTCAATTAAAATAATAATATATTAATATTAATCCCACTGTACCTTTCAAGCACTTGTCGTTTTTATTGTAATAACCCGCTTTGCATGCACACACATTGCCGGAAGAAGGACATTCTGAATGTGGTAAACTGCATACTGTAGCCGCATTTGAGGCACTGCAAGTTGCACCAATGACTGCAATTATGATAACAAATAAAACTTAAAAGCAAAATAATTTCGGTTACATTGTAATCCTACACATTATATTATGTCGATTTGCTTCTGTTTAAAAAGAACTCATTTGATTATTTCTCTTTCATAAGGAGATTGTTTTTCTAGTACAAAAGGCCCTTTTAGGTTGCAAACATTTCCCAAATTTACAATATAACTGTTAAAACATAATTATACGCAGGAACCAGAAAGATGAATCATATTTATAACACAGAATTTGCATAAACAATTTCCATATTAAGTCCTGCGGACGAGTGGTTGTTGTGTAAATTAAGTAAATGCTTGAATCCATTTTCCTACCTCCATGTAGACTTGTCTAGAATATTACCTAGGGTACCGGAAGTCAGACGAAATGGAAACGGTCATTCACTCATCTAGATTCAGCTCAAATTTCCGAAAAAAGTAAACGGTTATAAGACACTTATTTTACCATCATGTTTTGTCTGGTCACATGCTTTAAAAATATACATATCTTTTAGGTGTCCTGGAACCGGAGTTTTACTCGTTTTTATCATAAAAACAATGGAATCGACAGGCTGAAAATGTCACGGGATGAAGTGCTAAATATATGCAATACATCTGCCCTGCACTTCCCTGTCATTTCTCAAAATTGTTTTTTTTATGATTTGTTTTCGCACTGGTATCAACGCAAATTTGTTATATTTTCACATTTATTGTCCTCTGTCCATATTTGGAGTATCACAGATTTAATGATTCGCACACATATATTGTGCGGTATCTGTACAGTTATCTGCTAATATAAATCCTTCAGTATATATTCTTTTAAATTACACTACCTGATTTTGGATTAGAATACTAAAAGAATACTTAATGATGAAATAAAGATTTATAATATTGACAGAAAAAAAACCCAAAAAACATACAAAATAATAAATCAGAACCCATGATTATTTTCTGTTCACTTTCATTCAACTCAGAACTGTGATTTAACCCATCGTTAATGGCATAACACATTAACCGGAAAGTTAGTCGAGGCAACTGAATAAACGAAATTGTGATGCAACTAATTTATTATAATTACGCAAACAAAACTAAAGGCCCAATAGAAATAGCCACATTCGAAGAAAAACACGCTCCACAAAACGCAGCTTTGCAGCCGTGTATGTATATATGGCTGTTTAAACGCGTGAATTAACACACAAATACATTGACAAAGTAAAACAAAAGGACAAACTAGAGAAATAACACTTAAGTTGGAATGCAGTAGTACTTCAGTATTTAAGTAATTTATTTGTTCCATTAGATTCATTTAGAGAGGAAAGCGTAACGCCTATCTGTAATAGAACTTAACAAAAACTTAAGATGTATCTCAAAATATGACACACTCGTAACTCGTTGTAATGACATCAAACTGGTATTTGGATTAATAAAATACAGTTCTGTAAAAGTTATTTCAATAACGGTCAATGTCAAAAACATCACTGGGAAGTTTAAACCGTTTATGGTGCGCACCTAACCTCTCTCTTAACTCCACCATGTTTCTTAGTCCCAGGACAGTGTGTCCTTAACGCGCAATTGTAAAAGAAGACATGCAAAGTTAAACGGAGAAATGCTCTTGTTAACTTATATAACAAGCAAACCTAAAGAACACATGCACTCAATGCATTTGCAGAAGACAGAGCATCAACTAAAATAATATGCTGTAAATGTAATTTTGTTCTTAACAGTGGTTATTATGCGGTAAAGTTTATCAGGGTATAATCGGACAGGGGGCTGGACTACTTGCCGACATGCCCTTGGGCAGTAATGGTGTTTGAATTGTTAATTGTTAAATACACCGGTCAATTTCATAATAATAAAGAATAACAAAAGCAGTCGCTAAAAATGTTATATCAGTCGCACAAAACAAATTGCATAAATACAATTAATCAATTTTCCAACGGAACATTTAGACAAATATACATATATAGGACTTGGAAAGTAAAAAATATTTCCTAAGTTTTTTCATTTTGATTTGAACGCATATAAAGTGACAGATTGACTGTATCACCTGAATTCGAGAGATACCCAATATGAGGTATTATGGACAGGATTTCTAAGAAAAGAAGTGGTTACAAATCTGAAGTCGGCTACCCAAACCGTTTTTACAAGTCATGTACCCGATATATTGAATGGATACTAAAGATTTTGGTGGCTTATTCTCGGACACGAAGCTTCAAAATCTACTTGGCATCTGCCCTTAAAAACAAAAACAAAACCAATAAATATCATTTTTAAACAAATTTAGTTGAGAAAACTTAAACAAATAATTTTAAAACCTGTGACATCAACGAAGACCATATACGTTAACTGGCCATGTAGTATTTTTGTTTCCGTTGAAGGGAATGACTACATAATAACAAATAGATTAGAATATATTTACTAATGATGACGTGTAGAGTTAAAGCATTGTGGCATTATGCAGAAACTAAAATTTGAAATTAAGATACAAAGCAACAGTTCCCTAAATGATGAAAATAATAATGATAATAATAAAGTTTAAATGTACCACCTTTTCCAGTTCCTGTTGCAGCTCCTTGAGCATAAACAGTGATAAATAGTGCAAAGACCAGCAAACAATCTCTTGCAAAGTCCTGTAAAATACACAACTTCATGCATTTATTTGTAGTTTAGAAGGAAATGACAAAATTATCAAACGCAAAACACTATATGACTTCTTATTAATTGATAGTATAGCGGCACATGTGGTCATCTGATCAGAATAATTCAGTCTACACACAAGCAAAAATCTGCTTGACAAAGTAATTTGAAGTCTGAAAAAATATATTACACTGATATACTCAATACATCGTAGTGTATAACCATACTTAATTTTGCAATATATTTCTTACAATTTGTATTTTGTATTAAAACTAAAATTTGAACACAAAAAGTATTTGTTATTAAATGATGCTCGTTTTCGATTGATTCATTTGTAAGAAAAAAAAACACTATAATAGCGGAATAGCTAGGAAGTTTTAATCACTGTCAATCTTTATTCTTTGTCTTTATAAATGTTTACAATAGCAATATGGCGCTCGTGAACAATATATATCACAATAATGCCGTGTTCAGACTACGTTTTTAATCCTATATTAACTTGGGTTTATTTTTTAAACTCGTTTGCGTCCACACTATATGTGGTTTAAACGATGAATTATGTAAAGGTCAAGTGGTTACTGTAATGTAGCATTAAAACTACCTCGGGAGGTGGTTTTAATACCATATTAAAAAGTAATACTACATTATTTTACAAGTGTGAACGCAAATGTGAGTTATAACTAGTTTTACAATCCCAAATCCACAGATCTTACCTTTTGGCAGAGGAATGCCATGTGTTTCTCTTTTGTATCAAACAATTGATGATATGGCTGGCAAAAGTAATTGGAGTGTTGATGAAATACAAACATTAAATTGCGATATGGAGTCATGCTGATGCTCAAAATGGACTAAAGATGGAATGAACAGAAATTCTTAGATGAACACAGAAGTTTAAACATTGATGACTCCTTCTTGTTTCTGTTAGCCTCCTTCTTTGTTACCTTTTTTTGCTTATTGCAAAATATTTGTTAACTTCCAACATTGCATGTATATATTTAAACCACATTTCTTTGCCGAGTGTGGATGCAACTAGATTATATTTTGATGGGTTTTAAATGTCAAATACCAATTATAGCCAATTAGTGCCAGATAAAAATAAAACAGATCTGCTAGTGTGGACACGGTATTAAACTACGTTTTGCCAGAAAAAGACTAAAATTATTTTTAGATAGTTGTAATGTCTTAAAAACTTTGATTTGAACTATTAAATTATTGACAGATTCTGTTCTACCTATACTGTAAAATAATAAGAAATAAGAAAAATGTATTGAATATAGGTCGTACCATCTTTTATCCAGTGCGTCAATGTCCGATATTCCGCAATACCTGTTTACGAAATATTTTGACATCTGATATTTTATCAATCACGTGATTTGGCCGCTAGCTAGCAAATGTTTGTTTTTGTCGTTACGGCAAACATTTTTATACTTGCATGCCTTGATATGCATATCTTATCTGGACCTTGAAGTAGTGAGGTAAATCTTATTAAAATTGAGGTGTGCCTTATTTATCTAAATATTTCGCCTATTGTGGACCTAAGTTTAAGGAGTAAAGGTATATCTGCACATTCGGGCAAAACATTTTCCGCAAAGCAGAATCTGATTTATAGCTGATTTTTAGAAGGTATAAGAAAAGATTTAGAAAAAATATGTATGGCCCATGTCTAAAATATTTTCTATCAAATGATCAATTGTAACAATATGCCCGTGTACACACTTTGAGATAGTTGCCTGTTAATTAGTATAGCTGTTTAGTGGCTGTTTTAAGGATAATACTTGGAATTATTTAGAACGCAAACAAATTTAATGTTACGATTTGTCTTTACAAGAGTAGTAACGTGCTACTTTATCTTTAGTCTACACTAACTTGTTTTAGCTCGATTGTGATGACAGCCTCAAGCTTATAGGAACCACTCTCGAGTCCGCTTCTTGGAAAAACCAGTACTGGTGTCATATGAGAAGTCATGGTCGTGGTCCCAGCTGGACTCGAACCCACGACCCCTGGATTGAGCGGCCCAAACATTATCCATTAGACCACCGCTCAGTTTATCTTTATCACTAAGGCTGCCAGTTATGCCTTGTATGATTTGTTTCCGTCTGCCGGACCAAGGTTTTACTCATATGTTATACGAAAAAATGACGAAATGTCATGCGGTTGTTCCCTACCAGATGAAATATGCCAATTTAAAGCAGTCCAGATATAATGAGTCCAAGTTTTCCTTCCTTTCCCCATCCTGCTTCTTTAACACTGCTGCTTTTTAGTATGTATATGTAGTAGTGTGTCGAAATCTACATGCACCTACCTCATGCTAGATAAAATGACAACGTTAGAGTTTTAGATAAATAAAAGTGACGCTGAAAGAAGCAAGAAAGAGTTCATTTGGGGAGTTGTAGCTAATGATGCGCAAATTTCTTCCATAAAAGCTAACACCCCTTTTAATTTTACTAAAGTAGATGTAAACTTCTTGATGACAAGGTAATGGTTTTGATTTTGTAAAATATGGTCAGAAAAATTTGGCGTGGCGTTGTTCTAAGCTTTGCCAGTAAGGTATTTATCATGTGACTGAGTGCCCAAGTAGTAATTTGTCAACAAGTTGGACAGATAGTGAAATCTCTGGCACTCTGGGTGTTGATGTGGGACAAGCAATTTTTATACGCCCGAAGGGACGTATTATGTTATACCCCCGATGTCCGTCCGTCCGTCCGTTAGCAATTTCGTGTCCGTTCTGTAACTCTTGAACCCTTTGGAGGATTTCAAAGAAACTTGACACAAATGTTCACTATACCAAGACGACGTGCAGAGCGCATGTTTTGGATGTCTCACTTCAAGATCAAAGTCACACTTAAGGGTTAAAGGTCATATCAGTTTGTTTCGTGTCCGCTCTGCAACTCTTGAACTGCTGGAAGGATTTCAAAGAAACTTGGCTCATATGTTCACCACACCGAGACGACGTGTAGAGCGCATGTTTCAAATGACTGGATTCAAGGTCAAGGTCACACTTAGGCGTCAAAGGTCATATATGACTTTGCTTTGTGTTTATTGCTCTGCATTGTAGTGCTGTTTTTTTTATTTGGCAGATCCCTTTTTTGTTCTCTTACAATAAATTCTTTTTTTGAATTACTTCCCTTTTATATTACTATAAATAGCTTATTTTGTAACTTGTTTATTATTGGCTGTAGAGAAAACCCGAGACCACTTTTCTGTGGTACAACATGGATGGTACCTCCAATTTTTAGGTGTATTTTGACATACCTGTACCTGGTAAGTTTCTTCCTCTTTGTTGTTCCTGTCCTTTGGACTTCAACAGTTGTGCTGCCATTCTCTGATGTAACCCTTCGTCTGTTTTAGACTGAGTGGTTGAGATTTGCTTGTTTAGTATGTTTGCTTTCCCAACAGGGCTGGTATAACTACACCACAGTTTTCAGTCTTGTATTGTTTAATATATGAATAAAATCTTTTGTCACTGCCTGACTGGGAATAGTTATCAAAAATGCCTGATCCCAGTACATGTGATAGGCGACAAAATGTATAATCCAAACAAGCTTACCTTTATTTAAAGTATTTCCTACTTCTTCAAAAACATTCAGTATAAATATGTTATGAGTAGCAATAATCTATGAGGAATTAAAACTCACCTGATGGGTAGTCAAAACACTTAACGTGACCCTTTAGCATCATTATGTAACATTGTATTAGGTTAGAGATTTATTTAAGGAACACAATGAGCCATAGCATGTATTACATCTATGTTACAAATATATGTTACACCGACTTCTTTAAATTTTGTAATTACCCCTTTAATATGAAATCCTTCTAAAACCTGAGTATTCCTTTTTATATTAATATAATTTCTAGCTTTACAGTTGCAGGATATTTCAACAATCTGAATCTTATGGCAAGTTATATTGTGATACAATACCTCTTATATTTATATCATTCCTTAGGCAAAGTATGCTTATTTTATGTTTGTTCTAAGGATAGGAAAATCAATTTTTAAAAACACCCAGTGGAAAACTGTCTTGTATTAAGCGCGTAGTGAACACAAAATAGTGTTAGTGATCATCATCTTAAAGTTTCAAACGAATCGGTTACTTGACCAAAATCTGATGAACCACCTTTAGGTTTTTAACAACATGCCAGACCACTTGTCATTATGCTGTTATCGAACAAGAAAATTTCAATAACTTTTCTCTGTGCGTTTTACCGCTGATCAGGAAATGTGAAATGTTGTGCAAAATAAAATATATAAAAAACATAGATAAAATATATATAATCAATAACGCTAAACTATTAATCATTTTACAAACCCTAAAGAAACACAATTAGCATAAAGTAATTGAAATGAAAAATATTCGGTTGATAGAATATTAATGCGCAAGATAACACTTTTTGGTCGACGCTGAAGACTTATAATTACATTATGTCGATATCTTATACTCATCTTTACCCGGACACCAGGAAGCAATGCAAATGTATGCCCTATAATGGGAAGTTTAGGAACACATATATCCGGGCAAATATTTGACAATTTTAGATACAGTAAGAGGTAAAGATATTCACATTGTAAATTCATGTGAACAATAAAGCCTATTTGTATCTTTGAATTAATCACTAAAAATAAATTACGTACGTTACATTTAGCATGTACTCTTTCACACCAGATTCAATATGCCAATTTTGATCTTACATGTAAAACAAAAGAATGTCCTTTTTATTTCATGTTTTGACTAGATTTACGGATTTTATAGTTTCTTCCCAATGCAAAATTCATTTGATATTTTTTATTGTGAAAATACCAGATATATTCCATTGCGATATTTCAGTTTCAATAATTCACTGAAAAACATGTAATAATTTGCTAGTTTCAGTGTGGCGGACGTAAAATGTCTCCCCATATTTACAGGAAACTGAAAATTGTTGCTTTTCCTTTCACTAAATGGCTAAATATAACATATGCGGTTAGAAAAACGATAATGGTACATGTAAAATAAGTATTCTTTTATGTCATGCGGATCAGGTAAATTACTAGTTCTTGAGCACAGTTATATGCTATTTCGGTTTGATTTTGTGAGGAATAAAATGTATCGATATCTATCCTGCTGAGTTAAAATGCCACTGTCACATTTAAACTAAACCGATACAGATAACTTTTTGCTATAACATGTCAGAGGACGAACATATTCCATGAGCGTAATGATACCTACATGAATATATGTAGGTACTGGCATTCTTAACCTGAAAACTGTCTACGATAAATGTGAAAGTATTGCAGATATTTCATATCCGAACCGTCTTCAATTCATAACCTTAAAGGCACTGACTTCCAGAGTTTAGCTAACATGATTTTTCTTTAAAATTGATGTATTGTCACACTATGAACATTAGAATATGAGGTTTTGTTTCTAAGCTATCTAAGAATGCCAAATCAAGAAGAAAAGATGCCCGCGTCGGGAATCGAAAGCGGGCCACCACGGCAATAAAAAACGTTTCCGCTACCTATACCAATACCGCTATGGAGGCTTTTTGTTTTTGATGCGCGTAAGATATAGATATTTATAACTAAGGCAGTTTACCGCGAGTCAAGCGTTACAAACGCTTTTCGATTTTCCTTGTAAAAATTAGTAAAAAACATTTTCATGTGTTTCCATAACATATAGTCTGTCCGTAATTAAGTTTTAAAGCATTATTAAGAAATATAGCATTAATTTCCTGATACCTAAACATTTTGTCGTACGGTCTGGAGGCCAGTGCCTTTAAAATAAACACAAAACAGATATTTTGTTTGACCGACTCGTTCAAAATCAATACGACATAATGCAGCAGTTACGTTTGTCTCTTGACTAACAGATTTCTAGTTTTGGAGAGCACTCAGGTATGATATATCATGTGTAAAAAACTTGTTTTCAGTGACCAGTCAAACATTGAATTTTCATGCACAGGTTACTTACCATCTACATATATTCTTTATATCATTAATCAATTACAAATTAAAGCGCTTTATCTATATTTCATGATAATGTGTGAATTTTCCAGGGGCGTAAGACACAGATGGAAAACATGGAAAGTTTGTTTCATTTTGTGAACATTTAGCCTTTATCTTGAGAATGATTCAAAACTTGGTGGAGAACTGGATATCAATTGGTTACTTATTTCTATTTATTTCTACAATTAGATAAAAAAAGAAGAAGGAAAACAGACATAGTGCATTTCATAACAGATATTGCGAACATATATTGCTGGTAGTTGATATATATGTTGTTTACACTGGTATAGTATTTTTTCTTCACATTCTGCTTTTATTACCAAATTGAATTATTGTTTCTGTGTTTTGTTCATTGTTATTAATTCAAATTGAACAATTATAAACCTTATTTTATTGTTTTATTTTGAATGGTACTTTTTTTACTTATTTACGAAATATTTTTGCTTCGTATTTACGAAATATTACTATGCAATATTAAATAACGTGTATGCCTTCTGTTTGCTTTTACGAAAATACATTTTGTATTTTCAAAATAATATCCCGTTTTTACGAAATAAAAGTCTGTACAATAAATTAATTAGAAGCAAACATTATTTCGTGAAAGGCAGTAATATTTCTTAATTATTTTCGAAGTAATGTTTTGTTTTAAAGAAAATTAAAAAATTTAAAGAAGAATGTCGAATATCACTTGAGTGGCTCGACAGCTATTTATTAACGAGGGTTAAGATAATGTATTATGTACTGAATCTACAATTTTGCATACATTAATTTTATAGCTGAAAAAGCAATATTCATTTTGCGGTATCTATAAATGCATTTAATGATATCCAAAAATAATTAATAATAAATTTCATAAAATGAATTTGAGATGTTAATAAATGAATATTCATATCATAAATAAATTTGTGATATCCATAAATGAATTAAGAATATCCGTCAATGAATTTGAAATATCTACAACTATGTTGAGGATACCACAAAATAGTGAATAAGTATAAAAACGGGCCCCCCATACTTTTTGTATGTTTTTACTCAACTGATTTGAGAAAAGAATTGACCCCGTGGAAGTTTTCATAATGTGATTTCAGGGGAAATTAGAATTTTGATATCAATAAAAATTGTTACAGAGCAGCTTTCGTGATTTTAAACATCCATTTACACGAGGCTGACTCAATGATATTACTTATCTATTTCGCTTTAAAATATTTCTGTTAGCATGTTTGTCAATAAATAGCTATTTTTATTTAACATAAAACTTGTCATTATCGTTTTCTGCAAGCTTTGTAGTTTATCCGTTAAAGAGAAATTAAGCCAGAACTGCTCGTATACTAAAACCACCTGAAATCACTTGTGATAAAACCAGGAAATATTCCGGTGCAATGTATGTTTTGTTTTGCTGTAAAACGAACTTGAAGTCAAGATAAATTGTTAAGCATGCTAATTTAACTACTGTTTTAAACTGAAACTTAAAGTGGTTTATTTGATTAAACACTTATTTCTATACAATGACATATTCACTGGCGTTGAACATAAAGAAACCTCAAAATTTAATGACTCACGTAAAAAAACTAAATAAAACATTTTACCTGCTGTTATCACATATAACCAATAATTAGTTTAAAAAGTTTAAAACAATGCAATGATGTCTCTAAAGTACAGTGTCTTAAGATTTTTGGAATGTTTCAAGAGATTCATTTTTGCATAATGCCAACAACATTTCATTCCAATAGTACAGAAATTTCTGTCAACTGTTTTGCACGTGTAAGGAACAACATAACGACATTCAGAATTTTCTGACGATCTCAAACCTTTCCTACAAGGGGCATACTCTGTAAGCAGTTCTATTAAATACAAAGATGCTCTGACAATGTGACAGCTATACATGAAGGAAAGTACCTTACACTCAATCCTTGCTTTCACCGGGTACCAATGTAAGTCATACAATGCTTGTTTGGAACCGTCAAATTATCTCCTATTAAGGACAAGTTTTGCACATTTTAAATAATTTTAAATATGTTGCATCTTACGCACTTCACTGTCATCTACACTATATAGTATGACATTGCAGTAATCATTATATGAAATACCAAGAGACAAAACTAAAATTTCTCTGGCAGCCTTGGTTAAATATTTTCGGATGTTCTTAATTCAGCATGGCATTACGGCATTTTCGATTTACATGATCTTTAAAGTTCAAAGTTTCATCAATAAATGCACCAAGATTCACGTTTGATGTCACCACCAGCAATGTTAATCGAATTTGGTAAACATTTGTTCAATTGAGTCGGTTTACGAAAACAATTAAGTTTCATTTTTTGAAGTATTCATTTTCAGTTTGTTTCTACTCACTAGTCATAAATGTAACTGCGCACCCGTTGGGGTCTCCGATCACTTTGATTCAAGAAAGTAGATGGGGCCCGAAAGCTTTATTTGCATAAATGGTCATCAGCAAAACTGCACACTACATCTATTTGGGCATGGCATCAAAAAGATTTCCAGCGAAGGTAAAGTGTGCGGCTTAGGAACCAACTGCATTCAAGCTGGCGATCTGTTTAAATACGCATTGCGACATTAAACTTAACAACTGCGATGCCTTAGGAAGAGGTTTTTCCGACAGGATTTCTGCTTTAATAACAAACATCCGTTGTCTTTTTTAAATTGTTTCTTCCTGGTCAGAATTCAATGAAAAATTCTGTATAAATGTTGATGTTCTGTATTGGATGATAATTAAACAAAGGAATAGATCTGTCAAAAATAAGTGAAAAAACCTTTACCCTTATCTCATTTTTATCATATTTTCCTCGAAAAAAAGGTAATAAGTAAAGACAACCAAGTAAATGCATCGTCCAGTATAGTATATTTTGCGTCCGATACGGAAATCTACTGGAAGGTCACATCATAAAAATGTCAATGGCTGATCGAAAGTGAAAATAAGGTTAAACATAATTGTTCATACTCACCCTTATGGATAAAATATGTCTTAAGTATATAACAAAAAGAAGGTTACTCTACAGAAATCAATATATTGCATCCCAACGAACCTTTGATGAAATCAATATTAAACAATATCATACATTACTTATTCTCGACAAAATATAGAGCATAATATTAGTGTAGAGGTAAATTACGGCAACTTGATGGCCAAGATTATCGTGAATATTATAGTAAGGTTGAAACAGCAATCAACATATTAGACAGTTTCATTTTTTCATAACTATCAACAAACTATGCAGAAAAAAAGCTTTCACTCACTGGCATATCATTAATTTGCGTGTCTGTGTTGGTATAGAACAGTTAAACCACTGTACAAAATATATCATATAAATTGCGTAATAAGTCATTTTACAAATCCTTTGTAAACAATAAGCATAGAGTAATTGAAAACATATCCATGCAATTACTATTTTAGTCGACAATATTCTAGAACGTTGTAATCGTTATGTATCAATAGACCTTTTCGGCGTAAATGTACATGTGAACGACTACATACATGTATTATGTATTTCGGACCAAAGTGGGAGGTTATACCAAGTCTCATAGTTATGACATAGCTGAGTTTAACCACCCTAAGAAATTGTCTTGCATATCGCCATTTTGAATAATGAAATATTCTAAACAAATAGAATAGTTCCACAATGATAGAATATATTTGCCTCCTCTAATTTTCGCTCCATAGTTCTGTCGCTCAGTATGAAATGTTTACATAAATTTGGAATCACAACCATACTTCATAGGAAACTTGGGGACATCATACTATTCATATCTATATAAAAGCGATGACCATTTGAAAATCATGGACGAGGCTGTCAGAAAAGTAAATAAATGATAATGTGTTTCGGGTGCAACATTAAACTTAATATATATTAGTATTGTTGTCTCAGTTATAAAGAAATACATTTCAGGAAATATTCTAAAACCTATTAAGACATTTTACTCGCTTTGCTCTCAATGAATTTTACAGTATTTAAGATATTCTACTGCCTCCCAGCCATTGTCAGTTTGCAATAATACAAGTACATAATACAAGTAATTAAAGGATATCTTAGAATATTAAACAAACACTTCGTTTGCTTTGCTCGTAATAACTACAAGCAATTTAGAGACCGTACCCTAGCTCTTCGCGTACTTCGATTTTTCAAAATAAAGTGTTTTTTACAAGTGCACCGGTTACGATTAAAAATGTTAACAACGGACTCTGTCTATGAATCATTGGACTGAATGAATGACAGTCGATCTTAGTCATAATACTGATTGACAGTGAATGCTAATGACTCAATGTGTTGCAGAAAGGTATTTAGTTTGTAACTGTAATTTCCTTTCAATTGAAATCCTCTCAAAACAGGTAAAGCTATTGATTATATTTTGACAAAGATCACTGTCTTTGCCGTTCGCCGGCTGCTAAAAGGGCAAATATATAAGATTCAGTGTAAATTTCAGTGGTACTGCCAGTTAGTAAGTTCATACTCTAAAAAACACTTCAGAGAAATTTGGGCAGTTTTGACCGATCAAAACGTTAGCAGCATTAGATTATATTTTTTCTTCACACGGAAACTGCCGTTAGGTAACAAAGCGAATACGCCGATAATCCGGAGTTCACCGATAATGATGTTATTTTCACAAAATTGTTCCAGTTCACGTAATGTAGTCGGTGCACTTAAACTGCATAGCTATAGCCACTGCTACTATAGGGAAGTGATAGAGTGTCAGCCTTAGGTGTGAGAGGTCCTGGGTTCGAGTCCCGGTTAGAGCTTATATATTTGCATTCTGCTACAGCATGTTTTTTTCTGTTAACAGACTGTTCCAGATGTTTTAAATTTTAGCACACAGTATCATGGATCATTATTTAACAATCCAGATCACAATTTAATGTTAAATCAGATGCACCCAATTAGAAAATATTCACTATATTATGTCCCTTTGATGTTTCTGCTCTCTACATGTTAAAGAAGAGTTACATTTCCTTGATCACAAAGTTTTCTTTTACATGAAAATATTAAATGCTCATAACTCTACGCTTTTGGTTAAAATTTTATCTATATATCTATTTTTGATAAATATATGGACATTTGCCTTCATTCAAAGGTTTTTCACTTCGTAACTATGATTTGAAAAACGTAGGTACTATCTCTACAAGCATTCTATTCTGTTCCATATCCTACACACTAAGTAAGGATATTCACATATATAATCGCTTCTCGTGCCGTAATTAAGTTACCCATTAAAACTAAATTTAAACATAGCATGTCAAAATTTACCTTTGTGCCTAACCGACTACACCGTAATAAGTTCTTGTTGTGTGAATCTTTTTATTTCATATATGCCTTTTATTCATTTATGCATGTTTATTCATGTTAATTGTATATGATACGGTATCGGTTGTCCGTCGGTCCTCACCGTGAATAACCGTCGTTTTTAGTTCCTTGTACAGTTCTCATTCAAATTAAATAAAACTCGATATAAATCATCAATCTTTTTTCTTGACAACAATGAATAACATACCATTACATTAATTATCATTAATACCAAGTCTCATAGACACAGCATAGCTGAGTTAGACCACCTAAGAAAGAATTGATCTTGTTTATCGCACGGTTGGTGTGTGCCCGATTTTTTATTACGTATGTTCCTGTTTGACATTGTATGTAATCTGGCTGAATTATTCGTTAAAATTATTCAAAATGTGTACGGTGTTTTGAGAAAATAAAATCAGAAATTCATCGAAATACGTATACATGTACGTAGTCGTGACATTTCCATTTACGCCAAAAAGGTCTAATATTAAACTTCTTATTGTAATTGTAGTATTACAATCTCATATTTGCCCCATTCGCGCTCCCATTTCCTTCCCAGCACACACAGCGGAAGTGATAAAGGCATGTGGCAAGAAGGAAAGGTGTTTAGTAAATACTAAATAACTCATGCACCTATTTAACTGAATGTTGAAATTTTAATTGTATATTTCGTGTAAAAAATTACAGGAAATTTAAACCTTTTGCTTTTCCTTTTATTTAGTTATTGATTAATAACTCCTCGTGATTTGATTGTGAATTAATCTGTAATAAGAGACGCTTTCTGGCGGTCTACATCTAAACGAATATAATTTCATACACCAAAAGCATAAAATAGATCAGTTTCATTATTATGCTCCCCCGTTCTCAACTTCGAAAAAGAAGATGGGGTTAACGTATTTTGCTCATTGTTGCTCGGTCTATCTTTCTGTCTGTCGGTTGGTAATAGAGCATTCGCTTTCTAATTATTAACTAGAGAATGCTTGGTATTAAAAAAGTCAAACTTCATAGACTAATTTCCAGTGGTCGGTAGACAACCTATCTTTTTTGGGTTAAGTAGTTAAGAGGTCAGGTTCACAATGACACAGAAACTGAAAACAATTTCTGCTAAATTAGTAAAGAATGTGATTGTCTACAGACATCAAACCTCATAGGTTTAACGTTTACAGCCTGTGGTTGGTGGTCCCCAATCTTGTTTTGTGTGTAAGCAGATCGAGGAAAAAAGTTCCTGGAAACACTTTTACAACTCAATAACTATAGAACGCTTTCGCCTACAGTCATCAAACTTCATAGGATGATTGTCTTTGGTAAGTAAATAATCCCTATTGTTTTGCGGGTCAATAGCTCAAACGAAAAAGACAACTGTATTTGATATTTTTCTGAGAAATTACTATAAAAAGCAATATACAAGATATTTTAAACATGTCTGGTTACTTTAAACGTTAACAAAATAGGGTACCATGTAAAGTGTTTGGTATTTATCCTAATACTAGTATTCCATGTTGGCCATTAACAGAATGGTACTGAAGCCGTCGAAAAAAAAAACGTTATCATACATTGCTGTTCAAAACTGAGAGAAATTACGTTACTATGGAAACACGAGCCCCGAGACACATACATTTTAAGCTTATATTAGAAAGCTAACGCGCATATTAGTAAAATTAACAATTACGCAGACTTCTACGGATAACAGTGGAACTGAAATACACTGAAAAGTGTTACATAACCGTATTTTCCTTCTTTTACAATATAAAACACTTTTGGAGGATCATGTACTTCAAACCTGGAAAGAATTGTACTTGAAAGGACAGAGATAAAAGAACTTGAGATTGTAGCAGGTAAAACATTAAATTACACGAAATAAAATAAATTGCTACGGTTCAACTTTATAATTTGAATTTACTCTGGTAACAAGGTATACTATCTCCTTAAAACTGACAACAATGGTACATTACCACAATGAAAGGTTTAATCATAAGAATATGGTATAAGGGCAATCAGATTAAACATGCCATTGGAGTGGTGGATCGCAGGAAAATATAGGACGGCCGGTGGTTCTACCACGGTGCCCGCCAAAAACCCGAAACAATGTCCGGAAGAGACCGGGGTTCCTCCACCATCAAAAGTTGTAAACGCCTAAATATGACATACACAATGTCAGTGTGACTCTGAACCAAACAAGTTAAGTCAAAAGAGACACTTGCACTTTGGAAATATCCATGCAAGCACAATTCTTACAAAGTTAAATTCCAGCAAAGTTTACATTACTTTCTAGATTTCCATGGGTTGTAGTGGGATCGGTTTGAATTTTCAAGATAGTTTGAGCGGGCACGAATGCACTATATTCTGTGTAAAATTCTGCCTAGTGCACTGATTTATAACATATAAAATTAATATAAAATATTTACATGATTTATTGGCCGTAATATGACAAACAAAATTGCATTATTGGGCAAAAACAAAGATTAAGAAAACAAAAGAATCGTAAAAATATTTATTTACCATGAAATTGGAAAATTTCAAGACGCCTTTTTCTTTTAATTGAAGAGTTAGAATACTTTAAAGTAAGTCAACAAATGTGTTTTTGAAGCGGCTATGAAAGCATTTTGCTGTCGCAATACACGGCGTGTATATTTCATAACATTTATGACAAAGTTAAATCTAATACTTGGCATCATATATTCATTTAAACAAGAAATATCTTTAAAAAAAGATGGTCAGCGAATTGTAATAAGACAAGAAGTTTATGAAGTTTTAATATCATTTCATTTATCTAACATTTTGCAAATAGCAAAACTAAACACGACACTTTAACAATTTAGGTTTCGTAGGGGTGCAATTTCGTTTTTTTTTTGTTTTTTTTTCTATGATGAATAATTACAGCAGTGGTCCGGAAGGCATTTCTCTACCTAGAAGACCTTAATCGATCGGCTAATCACACCCTTATTCATGTGATACGCAGACCGAATTTTTGCTAGATTTCTTCGATAATTTAGGCATCACCATCTCCGAATAATTCAATCAAACCGTTAGTTTTAAAGAGGTTACTGACATCTCACTATTGCATTGCATATCTTTCAGTTTGATTTCTACTAACATCAGTCAAATTTGCATTTATTGTAAAAACAAGATCAGTTCAGTGGATACAAGAATGATATATTACGTAAAAAAGTAATCATATGTGGATAAGTGAAATTTTAATACAATATTGATCTAAACAGACTTAAGGATTTTGGATTGTCAAAACGCCTAAAGTCTGAAATATGAAAATTTTTGAATTTAGTCAAAGTAAGTGATATGCAAAGGACATAGAAAAATCAATTGGGCAATTTTGATTTCAGTAAGTAACAGACTTAAGTCCAGTTAATTGTTGCGAAATGGTTATGTTACGATCAAATAAACTCAGCGTTTAAATAATCATTTTTATACAATATTAAAATCATGAATATAACTGTGCTAATGGAAACTTAAAAGGAAATCGCTTTATTTAAAAATGCCGTCACTATTCATAATTTTTTATATCGATTCCACTTTCACTCTTTTTAAAAATAACTTTGGGTTTACCGGATAACTTGCCTTTCTGGATCCATTGGCATTACAAATCATCAGCTATCTTGATAGGATGAACTTTTAAAATTTGTGTGTATTTTCTGTCTGTCTATTTTATGGGTTTTAAATTTGGGTCCATCGCCCCTAAGGGCACAGTATAGCATTTTAGCTATGTAGAGTATAGACCCCCGGCATGTCACCAGGCATGCCGTTAAAGATGCTTTTTGAAGCCAAAGTGGTGAGAATTTACCTCTACGCAATTTCCGTATATGCCAAAGAAAAGTAATTTTGATGCCAAAAGTGAATCACTGTCACGGCCAATGAGACCTAAACGACAGAGACCCGTAAAGAGACGTGATTGCTCGAAGGCGCCCTTAAAAGGGCGAAAAGTGCTGCAAGCCCCTGTCGCTGGAATCCTCCGCCGCTCCTCCGCCGTGGGTGTTGTGCCCCTCCCCGCTCGCCCCCCACGTTTAGCGTGGAGTTTGAGCAGCTCACTTTGTGATGTACAGTGTCTGTTTTCATTAAATAATGCAGACGTTAATGGTAATATTTATTTACAAATGTACGTTTTATATGTTTCTAACTGAATGACGTTTAATAGAGAAAAAAATCAGGTGGTAGCTAAGGCTGTAATTTCAATAAAGTATGGTTAAGGAAGTTCCAACACGTTGAACGATAGTTATGCATAATAACATTCTGCAAAATTCGTTGTAATATTTGGTTGGGACCATAAAAAAAGAACATATTTTTGTAATATAGATCTATATGTATGAAGTCATATATTTTTAAGCCATAGAGATTATTCTCATTCTTGAAGAATAAATTTTATAAACCTGACGCCGGATTTGTTGATGTGGTTATGCTATAGTTTTTATATTGTTTTATATATGATAATATTTGTACTTAAATATAACCATTTATGCAATCCACAGACAGTGCCGGAGGATATAACTTGGAAAACACATCCTGTTTGATAAATTCTTTGCTCATATTGCAAAATATATTTGACACTGGAACCACCTTTCAGCATCGGACCACACCTTTTATAAAGCTAGATAGCCGATAAGGACTACATTCTTATAAAAAATTAGGTACCCAACTAAACAGTTTTGAACAGAAAGCCAGATGCAGATAAAATGTTAAGATATCATATCAGAATATGTTCTTCAGAAAATGCATGATTATGGTAAATCTATTGATATTCCTTATTGCTATCAAACATAACTCCTATTATCTATAAGCTCATATGTAAGTGATATTATGAAATGCTTACTGGTGTTGTGAAGATGCTGAAATATTGATCTTATTTCGTAAGGTATGTTTTATGATAACATTTGAAAGAATGATAAAGAAGATATATTTATATGTTCATGATATAGTTATATTACTTTTACACCTATGCATTGTTAGAAAACCTGAAGTTACCTATACTAATTTATAACTGTGTTTATTGGTTTAAGTATATGGTCCAATGCAATTATAGACCTACGTGTCACTATGAATATTATTTCAGGTATGGGCAGGCACCTCCAGGAATTTGGTTTATTGTTCATGGTGTAACTAGGAGGTCCAGGAATATGGTTGAGAAGTATATCCCATACGTTACAATCTGGCGTATATTTGACATAGATTGAGCATGAATATTCCAAATAGTAATATTTTTTGAATTTGTAAATTTTTAAAAAACTAAAACATTACTAAGTTGTTATCTTTTCTTTCATTGTCGTCCAGTCCGTGTACTTCAGCCCTTATAACTTCTACCGATATAAAGTATTGCGAGCGACGAGATCCAAAAACTTTTACTAAGATGACTAATATGTCAATTTCATGCCGCGAAATATGTATGAACACCGGATATTGAGGTGGGAAGGGGGTTGGTGCACATCAGTGGGACCACTCCTTCCACTGGTATCCAACCCTTGACTTTGCTAATACTACTGAATTTTCTTGAGGAAGATTACTAATTCACTACATGACAATTCTACAACATTAGCGCTTTTTAAAGCTTAAGCAGTGAGGAGCTAGTGATTAGAAGTCCAAAACCTAAGCCATTCTTCCACAATAAGCTTTCATTGTTTTGATTTTGTCAACAATGTCAGTGAATACTAGTTTGAATGTGTCGTTAAATTTTTATCAACAAAACAACGGTATATTTCGATTTAATTGTACATTTAACAGCAAGAAGTCGGGTTTTTGTACCGTCTTTTATCCATTTGTACTTAAAATATCTGCGATATACTCCTTAAGGGTCACATTTGTTATCAATTGAGGAAGCATAGGAGGATCTCAATGACCATCATAAGATATCATTGTCCTAATTATCAACCGAACAAAGTAGGTTGATCTATTAATCGGGAAGTAAATTTCAAGTAAGCCGTCTAAATTGGAAATATCTGTTTCCTGGTGTGATAAAGAAGTTTTAAAGAACAGACGTGACATTTTTTCTCAGCTCGTTTCTCAAAGAAGTGAGCACAAGTTGATAAGATGAGTCAGCTTGAAGCAGGTGCTAGATGGGCATGAGGGTTGTAGCACATTTCATGACCTAAATCAATATTAGTCGCTTTCATAAAACTGATTTGCGTATAGCTTCCAAACAACCTTTAAGAAGACTTGACAGTATCCCAAAAATCCTTTAAAATATGTTTAATACAATACTATAAAGAGCTTCATTTTCTCAATGGGGTTGCCAGGTACAAAACACATGTGGTTTATACAGTAAATAACAGATAGAAATGTAATTTCTTTATTGTTTGTTTTTATGTCACGACATTCCAATTTGATTAAATTTTATCGTCGTTTTAATCTAGCTTTAGATAAATTTACGGTCCCTTTTGGTGATACTGCTTCGAGTTTATATACACATATCTCAAAAGAAGTGTAAACATTCAAAACTCCGTATATATATTCGCTGAGATTAATTACACTTGACGATGCCAACATGTTCTTTTTCATTCACTTTTGAGTGCAACTCGACTGCAATGCATTTATCACAAAAAGAACGTGATGTAACACATTTCTATTTTTAGAGTTCCAGTAATTCTCAACATGACTTACGGCCGTGTGGCGGCCGTAAAAAGTCTCCCCGTACATTCAGTCAGGGCTGTTATATATGGTGCCTGCTTTTTAGTTTTGTCTTTTGGCAGTTCCTGTGATATGCAGGCTCCATAACCTCAGATCCCCTTTCTAAATTTCAGTGTGTTTAGTTCTGCTCATTGTTTTCTCGTTTAGGGCAAACCCGTTATTTTAACTGGGGACCATAGCCGCTTTTCATGGAATTACACACTAGTGTAGCATTGAAGGTTCCATGTGCACCGCCGTATGAACACATCTGCGGATGTCTCTAAATTGTTTTTTTTTTTTTTGTACTTGTAGCATGTGTAAATGTTGAGTTCTGTTCAACCCGGGGCTGGAGGGCGTGGACGGTAGCATGCATTTCCACTACCGTCCATGAACAGGCTCAATCAAACTGAGCCTGCAACATTTTCGTTTTTGTTGTGTTGAGCGGCCTGTGGAGTTTCCACTTTTTCTATTTTAAATAGAAACATCAAAATGCCTTTTACTTGTACCGCACTTCACCCTCATCTTTCTACATTGTTATAATAGTCTGTCCCGAAATAACAGTTCATGCACAACACAATACCAATAATCAGAGAGAGAGAGAGGGAGGGAGAGAGAGAGTGTTCCAAAAATTTTCACTGGACATTTGATTTTATATCGAATTTGTGAATTCCGTTTTATCTATACATAGTATAAAATACTAAATAAATACTAAAACCTTTCATTTGCTCAATTCAAATTTTATGGTACTTGATAGTTTAGATATAAAGTATAATAACTGAGGTAAGCTTTAACATAAGTCACATTTTAATAGTGTCTGTGACGGTTTTGTCACTTCGAAAATGTCTCTTTTAAACTATATCTGACAAAAACTGAACAGTTTGGACCACATCACAAATACAAGTTTTAACAAATATTTAGAAGCATTTAAGGTGACGTGTAATGCTTTACAACATTTTCCTTGATTATTATTATCATTAATATTATTATCATTATTATATTTATATAGCACTCTTTTCATATTTAAAAAAACATGTACGTTCAAAAGTGCTTTACACAAAAACATCTAATATAATGTTCAATTTAAAGTAATTCACTTATTATTTGAATGAATTTAAAAATTACATTTTCGGTTTATAAATACATAGCGTTTCAAATAAAAGGTAAGCAATCAAAAACATGAAACAAAATTTTCAATAGCGTTAAAAATGAAACTGACCTACTTCAAAGACACAGGTAAGAGCAGAATAGAACAGAAGATATCCTACATATTTGAAAAAGACCGATAATCAGTTCATTTTTTATGATCAGTTAGGCGTAAGTATACAAATTTCATACCTGCAGCGTAAATTAGTACCCTTGTAACCTTAATTAAATCAATTTTCGTTGTTGTTTATAACACTTGCAAAATGATACTATTTGACCATTCATTACATCGGGTCGTGACGACAGAGATGGTTGTTTTTGATGTTGGCTTTTCAGGGCGGGGGTGAGGTGTGGGTGGGGGGCGTAAATAAAAGTGGTTAAGAAAGATTATTAAAAAAAATTCTCATACCAGGCAATACCACCTCACTTTTATTTTTACAAGATTAGTTTCTTTTTGCACTTAGAAACTTAACTAAAATTGGCATACCTACCACTATCATGACTATGTTTAAAGTCTATATCCGAATTGCTTTGATACGGCACCACCCTTTAGGATTATATTTCAGATAAACACTTGAAGTTCCATATCTCTTTTTTTCCCAAAATCATTCTGCAAGTAATATAAAGATACTGTACTCGAACGTCACATAAAAACGCTGGGATCATACTGCAAACTGACATGACAAATCAAATACGTAAGACCGACTTTGACTTTTAAAACATTGTATCATTTTTTCAACTTCAAATGCCCTTACATTGCTGCTTATATATCTTAAACGAATACTGATACTGAACCGTTAGTTCCACACACTTTCGGGGTTTCCCAGTTCTGACGTTTAGTTTTGATGGAGTCATCCTCCTATATTGACATACAACAATAAATGTAATATCTTTAATCCGAAACCTATCAGTAACTGCATCAATGCGCCTTCCTAACCTTAGTTGAAGTTTGTGCACGTAATCAGAAGACCTAAAGGTAGTTTTTTGTACGTGGTTTTATAGTAACCTCATTCTTTTGTATACTTTTTTTTTTGATTAATGGTCATAATCTTAGTAATTTATTACTCGTTTAGGAAAAGGATCTAAAAGAAACTTTGAATCTTGATCCACCCGTTTGTTGTAAATTTTTATACTTTTATAAGTTAATTTATTCAGGAACATATTCGATTGTTCAATCTGGCACCACCCGCTGTACTTATTCGCAACCCGCCTTTTTTAGCACCCCCCATTACCCCGGTATACGGTAAAGAATTTCAATGATTACATAATAACACTGCAAAACTGCAAAAACAATTTTACATTCAGTTACAGATGTATGCCGGATTCTATTTTTTTTCACACGTTAAACACGTCCGTGATAATAATGCTCAATGGTATAATTAATCTTTGCTAAAGTGATCATACTAACGCTATTGTTTAGGTTTGCCATTACGATAAGTATCATGTACCGACTTCGTAAACTTAGAAAAGGTAGATTCTGAGACTATTTTGTATGATTTGTGTGGACATAAAGCTATGCCTCTTCATCTTAAAGAGTAGGTTCTGTATATTTGTAAATGTTTACAGCTTTTCTGTTTCAAAATACAAATAATTTTGCATTTATAACAAATCAAATAATGAACTTTGGATGTTAATCGTTAGGTTACCAATATGCTACTTAGCAGTATGCTTGTAGTTCAAATTCCGAGTATGACCACTAAGCGGCATGGCCTCCTTACGAGCTGCTTGGCGCAATAAGGTTTGTATTCTCATATTTATGATATATCTTAGTTATTCCAACTGCGAGAAAATATGTTTCCCTTTTCTCTGCCTTTTCCTATCGATCAGGTTTCCTTCTTCGATGAAAACATTTGCGGCTATTTTTTTTCTATGACACTATTTCCAAAGCCGTTTACTCTAAAAGTTTGTATACCTAGCACTGGCAAATATCGCTAACCCTGCCCATTCACTCTAGCCACCGTTGATTTTTGTCTGCGTGTCTTCAGACAAGAACCTAGATTAATCGTTTTAGTGATAACTGAAATAATTATTTATATTTGAGCAATTTCATTGATATTTTTAGAAAAAATTGTTTTCTTCTAGTTGTTCATTTTTTAATTCTAATGAAACTTGACACAATAAATTAATTCCATGATGACATTGTGCATTAATAACCGAAGATTTCCTTGCTGGGAACTAAATCAAACAATACAGAATACATAAAACAACTGTTTATTGATCTGATATGTCCATTTCATAAACTTTATAAACTGTAATTAAACATCATAATAAGTAATAACGGACAGATTTGGTGTGTACAGCTAATTTCAATATCTTTTTTATAACATTATATTAAGTAACAATGCAAGTGTTTATTCTGTACAGTTCGTGACATTAAATTCATTTGATGTCAAAAAAAATGATGACAGATTGTCTAGGTATACAAAGTCTACTTTAAAAAAGCAATATTATTTAATCATGTTCATACGCCTTTAGAGTGGAATAATACCCTGATTGCAGATCATCCTTATGTATACAATCCCTACATTTAGCAACAGTTTTATTAAAAACTTTTCATTTACAGTACATTGATTGGTTGCACGAATTACATAAAGTCATTTAATATTGACTATACCAGTATTCCTTAGGACTCAAATTGCTCAAATGTAGGCAATATACTAATCGGAAGTTCAGTTCTAACGCCCCTTGAAATGTTTGGCAATATATTTCACAATACAGTACATTGATAGAATTTCTAACACATGCGTTGCTAATGATATTTTTTCATAAAACTCCACAGTAATAAATCAATAATGAATAATGCGTTGAGTAATGCTGTGATATCATTTAATGTATTTTATAATCCAATTTTAAAATGTCAAAAAAATCACATAAATGTCTAGAATTTATTACTGATCGAATGTCGTAATAAGATATTAAAACTTGACAAAAACAAAATAACTTCTTTATCCTATTATATCTTTGACATATGTTTAAATTTGGGTTTGATATTTGACCAGACAACGGTGACAATTCAATATCATATATACAACTCTATATCCTTGTAAATAATATTTGCTCGTTGAATAAAAACAAAACATGCATTTTTATTTCTGTTGTTTTTAAAACATGGATATAGATCGTAATGAATAAGATAATAATTATATTCATAAAATTTTATTTGTGGAATTTTTCGAAAGATCTTAACAATATACTGGACTAAGTGTCTGAATTTCATAAAAGTACTACAGGTGTTATGAAAGATATTGCCAAAATTATCGAGGAACTGTAAGAAGTTCCGATTAGTGAAAAGGCAAAATTAAATTACCGACAGGATAAAAATGTCTGATTTAGGTGATTATTTACGTGTTTTAATGACTTTGTATATAACTGAGCAAATGAATGAGTATTACTCATCTACCATCTATCAGCCAGTTTCATTCAAATGCATTAGTGCATTTAACAATAATGCCATTGTTGAAACATAGTCACAAATTAAACAAAGAGGTTTATTTGAAAATAAAACAGTTGTTCTGGAAATGTAATGCAAAAAAAATGTGAATATAGAAAAATAACAAAATAAAAATGTTGACAAACTTCTGAAAAAAATATGTACTTAAAATAGAGAAACACTGAATGAATGAAAAAACATCAAACGATCAAGGTACATAAATATGTCATGCCTTTGTCCCAGCTTTTTTTAAAATATCACCACCTAACTCTAATGTCAAATTTCACTTGAAACTTTTACACTTTGACAGTGTATTAAATCGTTTTCCAGAGGAAATCCATGGTCGTGTTCAAACGACTGGTCTTATTTAAAGTGGATTTATGCCCATTTTTTTCAAGCAAAAATCCAGCTGAAATAGATAGGAGCATAAGAAGTGTAGAGAAAATAATAGTTTTAACCCAATATACTAAACTCTTCCTGCTACCAGTACAACATAATAACTTTCCAAATATTACTTTTTTATTTTCAGTGGTCCACTGTTTTTAAGAGAAAAAAACTGTGTTCAAGAGTTGTTTCCCTTCCACTGCAGAATTTCTCTACCAACAACAACAACAACAACATAAGGGAGATCACTGAGAAGAATGGAACTATTATTTTATTAGTCCGATTTCTTTGTTTCAAAACATCAACTTCAAATATATATGCAGCATTATCGTTTATGTAATACATATAAATGCACAGCAACTGAAAATTGCGTTAATGAAACAGTCACCAAAAAAACCACTAAGATGCGCATAATGCCACTTCAACTTTCCGCTTAGATTTTATTTCCGTAAAGAAAGGAACGTCATGAACTTCAAAGATTAACATCAAAGCGACTCGTTCAGTATCTAGATATTTTCGATTAATTGAAATTGGTTTTTGATTCATCGAAAATATTTACATATTTGCTTCTTTTAATCTTTGCCAAAGCGTTAAAATAGTTCCTGACAAAAATACTAAGAGTATCCCCTGTTTGTTATATTGGATTTTTGGACTGACAAAAAGAATGAAATATATATACTAAAACAATTTATATAAAGATCTTGATAGAAATTAAACCTGCCATTAAGTTAACAAAAACATGAAAAACTTAAAAATAAGCACTAATGCACATCTATTAAAATTGGCGGTATGAATTTTTTGCTCTATTCAATCAGATAGGAGAAAATGTTATGAGCAAATAAAATGATAAACTACTTAAGCAAAGAAATGTTTTCCACATAGAAAACTATATTGGTCATTTACAAGCTACAAACTTCTCCCGCGGATAATTTTGAAAATGTGATTTGTCAAAAAGGCTTCTAATGTCTTAAGCTGAACATATAAATACATATTTTCTTATTCATCTGTCATGATCTGGTAATACGTTGTGTTGAATAATTTACCAGCTTAAAAAAGGTCTCTGAAAGCAAACACAAGTAACGTAGCACCAAACAATGTAGTAATTGTTGTAGTAGATACTGTGGTGGCTTTAGATTCTGAAATATAAAAAATTATTTTCTAAAATAAAAGTTATCGAAAGTTAAACATCAAGATGACTTTGCATCTTGCCACTGTGCTTGCCGATATAGATAAGCCTCCAAATATATAATTTTCGAAACGTACATGACCCAAATCAGTCACTTTTAAATCAGAAAGCAACAACATCTTAACGAGATATTTTGTAAGACGTTACTGTTACACTTGAAGTAGTGAAATAAGTAAAGATAATGCAGTCAATCTTTAAGAAATTTACTCAGGTCTGAGAAAAAACGTTGTATTAACTGCTCCTTTTTTAAATTACAACTGTCCTTAAAACTAACGGCAAATAGAAATGTTACTTGCTGTGCACTTATTCACTGTTTCTTTGAAACCGGAATCACATTTGCATTTTGAATTTGTCACATCACAAGCAGAGTTGGCGATAGAACTGCATTCGTTCCCAGATTTAGTACATGATGTTCCTGAGACAGCTATTGTAAAATAAAATATTGATTTATTTACAGGTAAATAAAAAGAAACTTGTCCTATATATAAAAGTATATAGCTAGCTACTTTTGGGGTATTTTGTCGGCCAAGGGTTTAAATACGTATATCTATTTTTTCTTGATACGGTGATACACATGGGTATTTTGTGCTACAGTTAGAGTGAGGGACTAGGGTTGAAGAATTGGAAGTTAAAGTTTTATGAATAAATAATACTTACCTGACATTACAGTCTGGGTTTGTCTTTCCATAAAGTATACCGTGATCAGCCTTTTAGCCCTACCCGGAAGTGAACTTTTTACCTCGACACCGAGCACTTCCGACACATGCCTCAAATGTTCAGTTTCCTTTCTGGCGAAAGTATTCGCCGTACTAGGAAGAACTGTTGTAATGGTATGTGGGATAGATGGGGGTACCTGTAATGTCAGGTAAGTATTTTAACTCACAAAACAAAAGTTTGGATGAATAATGATTGCAGAGCCGTACCCCTCGTTGGTGGGAGACATTTCAACAGTTCTTTATGTACAATTTCCCAAAATATCATGTTCGTTATTCACCTAATAATTATAGGTAGATCAACTATACAACCAGAGATAAATGAGGTGAGAATTACCGTATTACTTCCACTAGTCTATTAGAGTTGTACTTCGTGTTAACAACACCAATATTTACAAATGAATATTCCTCCTATACATACTGGCAAACATCACCAATTTCACACATGTTTGAGGTTTCAAAAACCACAATATGTACTCAGAATGTGATCCACAAGAAATAATAAGTCACACATACGAGTTGTCTACTCATTTCAAAAATCAACAGAAACAGGTTTCAAGTAGTACTTCGTAAATGTGATCTTCCCTTGACCAGTCAGCAGCCTCCATAATTCGTTGTAAAGATGCGCCCTTGAACAATGACCAAGATGGACCTATACTACGTGTAGAGTGTCTCCTGATCTTCTAAACTGGTTTATTTTCTTTTTGATAGCAAAGTTTACCAACTGTACTATCCATCTGGAGATTGTTTGTGGAAACACTGGTCTATGTCGCTTGTTTATGGCAAAGAATAACTTGACAACATGTTCTACCATACAACTGATAGGGTATCCGTATCATACGCTAGAGGATGTAGGGTCCAGGAACAGAACAGAGGTGTTTTCTTGTTCTGGATACATGCTTGACCCAAGATATACTGAAAATTTTCCAGACTACTGCATTGTTCAGTGAACATTCTGTTTCCCTGATTTGCTGTGTGCTTAATATATCTGCAAGAACGTTCTTCTTTCCCATCACACGCACTGCTTTTAATGATATCTTGTTTTCCAAAGCCAATTCCTAATTGCCAAGTTTCATTGTTAATAAGGGAGACTGAGAATTGTTGAACGCTCTTCCAAAAGATAATTTCTTTGTTTGTTTGCTGCAAGCTAATCTTCTAAGTAATTTGCTAGACGAATATTGTGTTTTCGTAAATGTGCTGCCACAACTGTCGTTACTCTTACAAATACTCTGGGGGCACTTGTTTGGCCGAAGCAAAGAGCCCGAAACTGATAGACTACTACCTGAAAATGAAAACAAAGAAACTGACGATGGCCTTTGAAATTTTTATATAGAAATATGCATCTTTTAAATCGATCGTCAATGCCCAGTCTTCCTTTGCTACAAGATTTAAAACTTTTGACAAGGTGTCCATCTTGATATGTTGCTTGCGGAGATACTCGTTGGGGGGTTTCAAATTGATAACTGGTCCCATTTCCCCATTTTTTGCACTAGAATCAATATGCTGTAGAAAGCTGAATGAATTTTCTTTGGGTCTAGTATTTCTACAGCGTTTTTCTCTAAAATGATGTTTATTTCCTATTTTATTATTTCTTGAAATTTTAAAGGAACTATGGTAGGTTTTATGCCTGAAAAATGTTTTGTTTTTTAGAAATTCCAACTTGTAACCTGTCTTTATAATTTCCAGTACACATTTGTATGTGGTTATTTTCTCCCACTCTGGAAAGAAATGAGACAGTCTCCCAACAACGGGTATCTCTGCGTTTCTTGCAATAATACTTACAAAGTCATTTTTCATCTGTTTTAAAACTCTTCCTCTGCCTGAGGTAGAAACGTGTTTGTGATAGCTTTCATAGCTACCTCTTTTCCGAAATGAGGACTGTCTACCTTCAAACTTGTCCCGAGATAACTCGGGGATGCGAAAATTATTCCAGTTTGTAGAACTAGAACTGTGTGCCTTCTCATCTTTGTTATAGAGCAGGTCTTTTGTTTGACTCGGGTTGACTTCCTGAAAACTTGTGTTAAAAGTCTTTTTCTTTTTAACGTCAAAGATCAACTTATCCACTTATTTCTTCTTTTCTTTGCGAGATTTTAACAAAGACTCAAGTTCTGCACCAAACACACCATCTCCTATAAGAGGTAAATTTGAGAATTCAAGATTTTTTGACTGTTCATAGAGGCTAGTGTCTGATATAGCAACATATATTTTATTATATGGTGAAATGCCCCTGCACTACCGATCTTATCAAGACATTTTAAGCCTGATTTTTACTGACATTATCTGATTGCACAAGCTGCAACAGGATTCCTTTACTCTGTTGTATATACATTTGGATAACAAGTCCAAGTCTTGCTGCCTGTTGACATTTATAGCCAATCTTTTCAACCATTTTTGCGGGTTGAGTGAAAAGAGTCTTACCTTCAGTGCCTTTGTTGAAAGATGTATTGTTGCCATACATTTTGGTAAAACAACACTTAATCAACGTATCAAGCGATGGCACCTCAAACAATTTCTCTGACTCACTTTCAACAGGCATTAGATCGAAATTTTCCTTTGAAAATGACGTTAAAACATTAGCTCTTTAAATCTTAAATACTGTTTCAGAACGTAAATTTGATAACTGTCTAGCACGAGTGCCTCTTTTTTATCACTTTTTGATAAGCGCATCGTCCCCAAACATTTCATAGAGTTCTTTCTTTTGATCCGTTATCAAACACTCACCTAAGACACCAGAACAGTTACCCTTTAAAGAATCGCCTTTGTGACGGAAAATGTAGGTGTCTGAATTTGATTTAGAGTCTGAAAGGCAAGCATGGATAGAGACCGTATCATCATCACTCTATAACACGTCTTGGTAGTCTTTGTGGCGAACTATCAGTGTCAGTGTGACAAGTACTGAGATTTGTTCCCTCCGGAGAGATTTGTTCTCTTGAAGTCGTCTGACCTGCTGGGATTTGTTCCCTGTCCATTAATTTTTGCAACATAGATTCTATAACTGAAAATCTGTTTTCTAATTTTGTTATACCTCAATTTATGTGACTTCTTTTTTTTTTTGTTTTAACAGACACGTGTTCCTGCTGTTCCTGTGGCGGTGTAAGGTCTTTTCTATCAGAAATATCGGAAATTGCCTCCAACGCGTTAGAATCTGATACACACAGTACTCGCCCTCTTCCGCCAATTTGTCCGACGCCATGGCGATAAATAAAGTTAACACAAGGATTTCCACTCTAACAGATAAAATCTCTCAATACGGGACCACGGTTGCGCATACGATACGAATACTTTCTTAAGAAAGAACAAACTGAACATTTAACGCATGTGTCGGAGGCAAACGCTGTCGATGTAAAAGGTTCACTTCCGGGTAGGGCTAAAGAGGGGATCACTGTATTAGGGTAGACAAATCAAGACTGTTATGTCAGGTAAGTTTATTTATGTAATAAAATCAGAGGCTATCGTGCACCTAAAACTGAAAGAAAACATAAACGAAAATATATTAATTCGTTATAATTATGCTAGGTATGAATAACATTGATAATGATTTCAAGTACAGTTTGCGAACTCAGTAGTGCTTGACGTTTTAGCTCTCAGATGACATGTGCTTTTAACAAATCATGCATATGCTACTGATGAAATGTATGAAAAAATAGAAATCTTGAAATAAAGATAAGCGTTGTACATACAGCTGAAATAATATTAAAACAAGTTATCAACCCAAGCGTATATGCGAAGAATAAATATTTACAGACAAGTTTGAAAGTGTTAAACGAAACTTTGGTACGGCAGTAGGTATGAATTTCATAACTGAAATCAAATACCAAATGCCATATCTCCATGATTTATAAGACTACTGTTTCGTTACCTGCGGCGAGTTATCAGTGTTTGATGATACATGTACATTGGTAATGATTTCATGTACAGTTTGCACATACAGTAGTGTTTGGCGTTTTAGCTTTCAGATGACACGTGTTTTTAACAAATCATGCATATGCTAGTGATGAAATATATGAAAAATAGAAAATTTGAAATTAAAATAAGCTTTTCAAATACAGTTAAAATAATATCTAAAATAAGTAATCTACTCAAGCTTATATGCAGAATATGCGAATACTGATTATTTACAGAGACGTTTGAAAGTGTTGAACGAACCTTTGGTACATGTTGTAGTGGTTTCAATGAACCCTGCATTGCACTTGCACTTAGTAGAGACGCAAGCTGAGTTGGGTATACCGCTACATTCATTTCCATTTGCGGTACAAGCAGTCTGTGAGACAGTCGGCACTTAAAATAAGGTATTAATATAAATGATCATAACGATAGTGATTATAAATGAAAATACAGTTAGTATAAGTAGTGATCTGATTTGCTTTTAATTGAAATATAACAATTTTCACTACATAAAATTTACGTAAAAAAGATTAAAATGTACTTGAAATAACTTTAGACAAAATGACCTCTAAGACTGAACTGATATGCTACGGCAGTAGGTATGAATTTCATAACTGAAATCAAATACCAGATACCACATCTCTACAATTATAAGACTACGTCTATACTGCTTCGTAACCTGCAGTGACTTATCACTGTTTGATATTTTATGTGCAGTTTGAGCATTCAGTAGTGCTTGACGTTTTGAGATAAAAATAAGCTTTGTACATTCAATTGAAATAGTATTAAAAACAAGTTATCTACAGAAGCTTATATGCAGGATATTCGAATTATAATTATTTACAGATAAGTTTGAAAGTGTTAAACGAACATTTGGTACATGTGGTAGTGGTTTCAATGAACCCTGCATTGCACTTGCACTTAGTAGAGACGCAAGCTGAGTTGAGTATACCACTACATTCATTTCCATTAGCGGTGCAAGCAGTCTGTGAGACAGACGACGCTTAAAATAAGATATTAATATAGAATGACCATAACAATTGTGATAATAAATGAATTTACAGTTAGTATTAGTAGTGATCTGATTTGCTTTTAACTGAAATATAACAATGTTCACTGCATAAAATTTACGTAAAAGACTGAAATGTATTCGAAGTAACGTTAGGCAAATTGACCTCTAAGACTGAACTGATATGCTACGACATTAGGTATGAGTTTCATAACTGAAATCAAATACCATCTCCATAATTTATAAAAATACTGTTTCGTTGCCCTTAGCGTCTTATCACTGTTTGAAGTCATAAATATGTTAGTTAATGTTATCAAAACATGTATTGTGTGTTTAACATATTGTCACTACTCATTCCGCGTTTTTCTTCACCGGGTCCATTTCATGATGTTGCCGCCGAAATAATGCCCATGTAAGTATTAAAAGTACAAATGATCTATACATTTCACATCATTGTTATTGTAACTGTTTGTTTATCAACAACAAAACTATATCGCAAGAACAGTAAAACAATAAATGAAAATATTCAAATGTTTTGTTCTACTTCAGAACTTAAATCTCCTTTTTCTAAACATGTGATTCAACTGTGTTAAAAGTAATATATCAAAAACTTCATTAAGGATGTACGAGCGTTCTTTTTTTCGGGATATCCGCCATTTTGAAAAATGTTTCTTCGAATATTGCTTTCTAACAAAAGTTTTATCAAAAAATATTGATAAATAATTAAAATATGGCTAATAATGTACTATATAAAAAATTTTCAACCTTACTTTTGGCTGGCATTTGCCTAAAATTGACGTAAGATTTACAATGGGGTGGGGTTAAGTGATTTCAAATATCTATTAAAGTACATCAGGTTTGGTTTTGATATTTTCCTGACTGATATATATATGTAATAATAAGCTACAATTGAGGTAACAGCTTTCAAGATAGCACTTTATATTATCTAGAAAATATAAATTAATTTAAAAACAAAAAAAAAAAAAAAAAAAAAAAAAATATATCGAAATTCACCAGTCTTTAACAGTTTTTTCTTAATAAATTTCTTAGAGGCACGGTGATCCCAACTTTTTTCTTTCCAATATGAAGCAATTTTGTGTGTCATTAAAGCTGCAAAATATTTTGAAAATCTTAGCGTCAGAATTTATTTTTGTAGATCTAAATATGTTTTTTCCATTGAAAATAAAATGAGTGGGGTAATTATGTCAACATGTAAAAATGAAAGAAATTTATTAGTGACATTTATGCTTATATTATACTGACATCACCTTTTTTTCTCATATTAACCTGTAAGACCCGAAATCCCTATAACATTAAGTGGGATATTATATGTTTTATAAAGTACCACCATTTTTTCAGTTTTACAAAATTTCAGAAATGCTTAAACAGTGGGTCAAGGAAATGAGCTATAAAATTAAAACGAGTTCGGTGACCTATGTTATTTCTTCTCTTGTTTGTCTTGGAAACTAATGTTCTTCAAGCTCACAAAGTATGAAAAAATTCTTAACGTTAGAAAAATTCGCTCCTACACCCTTAAGTAAATATATAAAATATTCCATTAAAAAAATTTGTAATTAATCTGAAAAACGTAAGCTGTAAACAATTATTCAGGAAAAGATTTTGTCTCATACCTCGTTTTATCTGATAAAAAGTTATTGTTCTTTTTTTACATTTTCGGATAACAAAAGTGCCAAAAATGTTTATCTTGACCTTGGAGCTAGGGGCACGATACATCAACTCATTATGAGGAACACTTGTGCAAAGTAATTTTAAAAGCCCTTGATGGTTGGCAGAGTTATTGGCCAGACTGGGCAAGAAACAGACCATGATAACCTTAGACCGTTGCCCTTAGAGTTAGAGGTCTGGATCTTGCGCATGGGGAACATTTTTGCCAAGTAATTTTAAAATCCATTGATGAATGCTAGAGTTATAGACATGCTTGGGGTAATCGAATACAGTAATTGTAATCACCTGTAATAATCCACTGTGTCACCTACATTATCTACTTTGGGTTCAGGTATTATGCACAGGTGAGAAATTATGACATTTAGCAGTTAGTATACCAACAATTTACACAATGCCCCTGGGTAATGCAAACATGACATGCCTGAATTGAAATCAGAATATAATTATTAGATTAAGGCTAATTTATCCTTCAAAATGCTCTGAGATTTTTTATGAGCAGTCCCTTTCTGCATAATATAATTGCAACCAAACAGTCTTTTCAACACTTTACTGAAAGATGTCAAAGTGGAAATTAGTTCTATATACCAAAGGGTTGTTCTTGGCCCATAAAGGCCTAATGTTAATGTTTCTGGGGGTACATTGCATTAATTTGTTAATACATTTTTAAATCTAACTTTTCAAACCTAAACTAAAAGTATTAATTGATTTCGTATAAAAATACCTGGAAGCATAAATACTGAATATTAGAAAATGATTATGTTTTTAGTTTTTGTCGCAGCTTTCAATAATGGTTGAATAAATGCAATAAATTTCACATGTTAATGATGATTAAGTGCAATGATACGCTACAGTGAGATACAATGCCAAAAATGTTTCTGGATTTCCAGGTTAATGGATCATTAATTACATTATCAAATCTGTAAATGAAATTAGAAACCATATCTATTCAGTTATATATGCCTATGTTTCTGTCATCCAAACAAATAGTTAAATTGAAAGTAATCAAATGTTAGCATGATTACTTGAGTGCAAGTAATGTAATGTAATCAATTGCTGAAATCAAATGTAATTGTAATTAGAAAATATCAAAGTAATTGTAATGTTATCAATTACTGAAACATGTAATCAGCCCCAAGCCTGGTTATAGACCAGACAATAACGACAAACTCGGATTGATTGATTTTGTTCATGGGTGGTATTACATGTGCCAAATCCTTAACGCCCCGTAGCAACGACTTTAGCGAATCATTAATACATAGAATTACATTATTTTTTCTTCTTTTGCTGTCTTGACTTTCGCGCAGATTTAAAAGGGAAAGGCAATGTTGTTCTTATGTTAATTCTGTCAGCTGGGATTACTTAGATCATTTAAAGAATCGAAAGAATTTTCAAAATCGGCTTAGAAATGAGACAGTTATGAGCATTTAAATATTTGATCAAAATGGCGACCATTTGTTTCCATGCAACAAAAATGGCGGATTTACTACATTTCCAGATAGTATTACATATTTGTACCGTATTTGCTTATTTCTTTAAAATAACTTCTCTGCATTTTTCCTGCTATAATGAAAGCAATTACCATGTTTCACGTCTTACGCTCAAACAAACATATGAAATTAATATATATAAGTTATTAAGGATCAATAATCCACTGTGTCACCTACATTCTCCACTAAATAAGAATTAGGCATTGTGTAAACGACGTCATACACATACTAAAACGGTTGCCTCTATGATCAGCCATTTTTTTAAATTGCAAACTGCCATATCTTCTTCAATAGTGGTCCGATTTGTTTCAGCGTTATGAAAGGCTTGAGGACGGGTTTCATATACAATTAACTAATTATCAGGCATTCCTTGCCCTTTAAATAAATCAGTATCCAGTACATGCGGACGAAAGTTACAATATGTATTTACTCTGAAAGTATATATTGGATATCACAATGCCCGCAGACACTTAGTATATGCGGAATATTGAAATATCAGTGTTGAAGGACTTTAGACATGATGCTTTCAGTTTTTTCAAGAAGTGTCAAAAATAAGATCACTTAGACTTACCGTTTTCAAATAACATACAAATTCCGCGGTGAAGTACTTTATTTGTCTTAGTTTCTCAAAATATCATAAAACAATAGTAAATTGCCAAACGCCCATATATTACATTTTCCAATTATCGTACCAATTTCTTTCAGTCATCAGTCCGTATCTGCCGTTTTCAAATCTTATCATTTTCTTAAATCAAAGCGAAACGTCTAAATAAAGCTGTACATGTCAAAATAAAATACAGTTCTTAACCATACATGATCGTTGTTAACCGTCAGGAATGGAAATTATTTCTTTGTAAAATGTAATATCAAGAAGATATTTTTACCGATTTCAACATTTCATTCAACCTTATTTTGGTCTGTATACATAAATTCACTTTAAGATTACATGCTTACTTTATCTCAATTTGATTTACATTACTCAAATATGTCCTAACGAGGGCAGAACTAAAATCATCCCCCATCTATTATTTAATACCAGGATCTTAATTTTCTTTTTAACTAAAACACCAATTTGGTACTTTAAGAGTAATGCGAATAAATAGCAAGTACAATTGAAATTCCTTTTAAAAGAGCCATTTCACACTGTTTCTATATCAAAGAATAATCGGACATCTTAAAGGCAAACACCCTTTTTCGAAATAAAATGTTCAGCAAAACTGTTTTGTTTGCATTTAACTACATGTATTAGAAAACCGCATTTGTATGCAAACACAGTTTCAAAATTTGAATGTCATGCGAGCGATTTTTTCATGTTAGAACACTGCGACTTTATGGAAACTTTTGTTCGCAGATGACTATTCGAAGCTAACACTTTTTACGCAAATCCTCCAACAAACTCCTCCATTATTTCGTCTATCAATATCAAACCATGTTACAATTAGAAGGGCACATTTATCATTTTCGAACGTTTAAGTACAAGACCTAATCAGTCACACTTTTAAATCAGAAAGCATAATGCATCATTTTATCGAAATATTTGTGTAAGAAAACGTTACTGTTACACTTGAAGTATTGACATAAGTAAAGATAATGCAGTCAATCTTACAAAGGTCTAAGAAAAATAGATTGTATTAACTGCTCTCTTTTAAATATACAACTGTCGTTATATCTAAAGGCATGTAAATGTTATATTAACCTGCCGTGCACTTATTCGCCGTTTCTTTGAAACCGGAATCACATTTGCACTTTGCATTTAGCACATCACAAACAAAAATTGCATTCGGTCCCAGATTTGGTACTTGACGTTTCTGAGACAGCTATTGTTAAACAAGATATTGCTTTGTTTACAGGAAAATAAAAAGAAATATGTCCTATAAATAAAAGTATGGCAAGTTACCTTTGGTGTATTTTGTCGGTACAAAGACTATCGGCAAGGGTTTTAATACGTACCTAATACAATATAATGTAGCCATTATCGTTTTAATTGTTTCCAATAAAAAACATATGTACCATTTATACTAGTAATATCTAAATTAATGTCAGTTAAATTTATCAACTTAAAAGACTTTGTTGTATAGTTGCACATTAAACTCAATCCAATTGCATTAATCCTAGGTAACGTGAGTCCATTCAGTAGACATTTCTTGCAATTGTTCTCTAATAGTCTATTCCACAGACACTTGGGGTTCGGACCTCCACACGCCCTATTCTCCTCCGCCCCTGGTTAAGTTTAGCCAATATATTTTAGCATTTTACCATGTATTGAGCATAGATGACGATCATAAAATGCATTTTGTAACATTTCAGCGGTTTTTTAAACAATAGGGCCAAGATGGCTCTAGGTCGCTCACCTGAGAAACACACCATAACAGTGTAAACATGTTTGACCTAGTAATTTCATGGAAAAAATATTCTGACCAATTATAATTAAAATTGGAGCAAAAATCTTGAGTATAAATAAGTATTTTCTTTGATTTGACCTAGTGACCTAGTTTTTGACCCCAGATGACCAATATTCAAACTTGTCCTAGACTTCATCAAGGCTATCATTCTGACCGAATTTCATGAAGATCAATTGAAAAATACAGCCTCTATCGCATACACAAGGTTTTTCTTTGATTTGACCTAGTGACCTAGTTTTTGACCCCAGACTACCCATATTCGAACTTTACCTAGATTTCATCAAGACAAACATTCTGACAAAATTTCATGAAGATCAGTTGAAAACATTTAGCCTTTATCGCATACACAAGGTTTTCCTTTGATTTGACCTTGTGACCTATTTTTTGACCCAGATGACCCATAATCAAACTTAAAGTAGATTTTATCAAGGCAATCATTCTGACCAAATTTCCTTAGTTCTCGGAATTAAATTGTCAGTCGTGCATATTATATATTTGCAACGGCATAGTATGTACAATTGAAATTTCTTTGAACTATATCTAATAAGAACATCGCGAGTTTATGGAAACATTTGTTTACAGATGAATATTCGAAGACCACACTTTTTGCGCAAATTCTCATTACGTCGACTATCAATATCAAACCGTGTTAAAATTTGATATTATAAAGGTAAATACCTGCCGCTACACACAAATGACATGAAAGTCCAATGGCCACAAACAACTTCAGCATCATGTCAATAGACATATCCATTTTCTGAAAATAACAAAACAAAACATTTCTTTGACTATGCTTTTTCACATGTGTAGGGAGCTCAATTAAAAAATAAATGTCTAATCATTATAGACTTTTGGTAAACGAGCAAAACAAAGTTTGTTTTCACTTGTACATCATCAATCATGTAAGAACATATTTCAATTTTTGTTGAATGACAAATTACAAAAAGTGTTCAGATGTTTAAAGAAACAATAACAGTTTTTAAAGTCACACCAATAGTTTTCTTCATCCATCAGGCATGAAACATTCTTAAGCCCTTAGAATGAGTTTTGGGTGCCTTCATAACCGATAATTAGCTTAAACAATTAAACATATTATGTGACATCATTGAGCTAAACATAAAACACTTTCAGACACAACTTTTGTGATAAAATTAATTGTTACGTTACACATGTATTACTGAGATACTTGCAAAACAATGCATATGAAGAATTGAGAAAATTAATTTTGACAGATCATGAAAACTGATGACAAAATTTGATAGATGGTAAATGAAACATGGTTTATAAATAGAGCAAGATAACGAAAGCATTATCAGAAAAGTCGATTATGTCTTTATTGGTAATTCATGTGGTAAATCAGGGTTTTCTTTATAGCCAATACGATTCAAAAGTAGTACACCTATTTTGTCACGATAATGGTTTCACTACCCGATTCCCCTTTTCTCAATAGTAACGATTAACATGTTATTGTTACAAATACCGTGCGAGAGTAGTATTAAAAGTTTGCCGGTATTTATACCTTCCAGTTCGATTTTCTTAAAAACAATAAAAGAACTGACTGATATCTTGCAGTTGTTTTCTCTATCCAAATTTTGTAAGAATTTATATTGTTTCAATAAATTGACACTAATTAGAGACATTCACAATATGGTAATTAGTCTAAACAGATCCCTTATATTCACATATATGTTGAGCATTTATCTAATGAGCTCCTGTATTGGTAATAAAAATGCGTAATAATCTGATCCGTGACGTGTCCTTGACAGTTCATATTGGTCAAATGCAATCTTAGTTCATATACAATCTATGGATAGTTAAATTGACATTTCATCTTAGTCACTTTATACTATTTCAATTTTTCCATTGCTTCCAGACATATTCACGTTCTTTAAAAAGGGAGAGCTTTGCCACTATTTTCCTGCAGAATCTATCAGGTCTAAGATCAAATCACTCTCATTTTGTGCACTTTCGAATTGGATGTCGCCAACCATCAGCTGAGCGAGCATCAGATTTCGTCCCTACGAATCATGATTTACCTTTGTCTTTTTGTATCATGCATGTATTTTTTTTCTGTCTGGGCCTCAGTGATAATGCCAAACTGAAGATTCGAAATCTTCCCTGTCTAAATTTCAACAAATTGATAATTTACATGACCAACCGAAATATCTGTTGTCTCCGTATATCTGTTTCGATTTGTCATTTGCTAAAGTCCACATTTAATTCATTTCTTTTTCACAGTGGTGCACTTTCTTTTCTAATCTCCAACTTTAAAGACAGCTACCAGTTTTACTAATTTACTGTTTATATGCTGCAAACACCTTATTATGTCTCCCCACTCCTTGTTTTTGCCCTGTCCGTCACACTTCATTTCCGATCAATAACTAAAGAACCATTTGACATAGAACCTTCAAACCTCACAGAATGGTAGTGCTTATAGAATAGACTGTGGCACCGTTAAATGTCGCAACACCACCAAATGTCGCAACCACCGTTAATGTCGCAAGCTTGACGTTAAATGTCGCAACCACAGTTAAATGTCGCAAAACCATCTGTCGCTAAATGTCGCACCTTTAACGTTTAATGTCGCAAAAAATGCCCACCGTTATATGTCGCAACACCAACGCTAAATGTCGCACTAACTATTTGACACAACAATATATATAAACAATGCCTTGTGTAATATCAAAATTTTATTTTATGTAATTAACGCGAATCTTCAATCATAAAATAAGGTTGTGTTAGCTTTATGCCCGACGGAAGTCATACTCATAATTCTTGTCAGTACATACGATTTTTCTACTTTGTATACCACTTTACCACATAACTTAATAAATGACAAATTAACTACCCTAATTCAAAAGACTTTTGCCAGAGAGAATGCTACATTTCTCGCTTGCAATTTTGATAAAGCTTTTTCTACTAGCAATATTATTAAACATTATACAATGTTGACCTGTGGCGAAGATTGTAAAGCCCTTTTCTTTTTATTGAACAACATTTACATCAGGTTTGGGAATGCAGTTTTTAGACAAGTAGTTGGTATTCCCATGGGAACAAATTGTGCACCCCTTGTCGCAGATTTGTTTTTATATTGTTATGAAAGAGACTTTATGTTGAGCCTTTCTCCAGATAGGCAGGCAGATATTATAATTGCATTTAATAATACATCACGCTATCTGGATGATATTCTTAATATGGATAACCCGTTGTTTGGTCAATTGGTGGGTACTATTTATCCTAGGGAGCTTCAGTTAATTAAAACTAACAATTCGGATAGTGATGCTTCATATTTAGATTTACATCTCTCTATTTATGACAATATTATACATACCAAAATTTATGATAAGAGGGATGATTTTAATTTTAGTATTGTAAATTTTCCCCATTTGGATGGGGATGTACCTCAGGCTACATATTATGGGGTATATATTTCTCAATTAATTCGGTTTGCCAGAGCGTGTAGTCATGTCAAGCATTTCAATGAACGTAATCAATATATTACGAGTAAACTTCTTCAGCAAGGCTACCGTTATTACAAATTGCGTAAATATTTTACTAAATTTTACTATCGTAATTCTGATTTAGTTTTAAAATTCAATAGTAATTTAAAGACACTTCTGCGAGAAGGTATTTCTAAACCCGTTTTTATGGGGATGTGGTTTACAAACTGCGTAAGATCTTGGGTCATGGTAATTTTTCAAATGTATTTGGTAAAATTATAAAACGTTTTATTAAAAGAGGTTACGACCCAACTGTTTTGAGACATACCGCATGTTTAGTGTTCAACCAGTTTACAGTTGGACACTACGCTTCCCTCTTTGATTGTGTCTGACGGAAGAGGGGAGGACTCTATGATAAGCAGTTTTTAAATCCTACCAGGACTGCACTGTTTTGATATCTGTCTTCTGGCCTGTTTCGTCGGGCCCTTAAGGGTGTTTCTCTTGTTGCTCTTTCTTCTGAAAAGGCACTGAGTACATTACGTTTTTGGTTCTAAAGGTTTGCTTTTTATATATTTATACACGAGCATTTTTGTGTTTTACATGCCATGCCTTTTTGTTTCCATTACGCGTGTTAGAGATTCACCTGGAGGGGATTACTTTTATCTACACTGTCCCGTGTCCTTGGAACATGGTGGGGGTAAGAGTGAGGTTGGGTGCGCACCATAAACCGGTTTAAGCTCCATAGTGGTGTTTTTGCCACTGACAGTTCCAAGGTGGTGCCCCACTGTGTTCCTTTGTTTATTCGCTTTGTCCTAATGTGTTGGCTTTGTGTGTGTGCGCGTGTATGTGTGTGTGTGTGTTTGTGGTGTGCGCGTCTGCGTGCTGTGGGTTTCGTTTTGGGGAGGCTGCGTTTTTGGTAAGGGGCATTCCCTGTATGATATTTGTCTTTGTTTTTTTGTATACTTTTTCGAGGGAAGAAAAAATAACATTTTTATGTTGTACAAATAATTATCTTAATAATAAGTGCTGTTACATATAGAAACAATGAGGCCTTGGCCCTAGATCTCTCAACTGAGTTCCACACCTTACTTGAACAGTCGCGAGAGAAAAACATTTATGAAATTATTTTGTAATAGGGCCAGTGTTCTAGAACAGAAATAGTTTGAAGTTTCTACTAACTAAATTTGGTATGGCGTTGTGTGTTTGTCGGGGTTGGGTATGGATGGGGAACCAAGACAATTGATAGATAACAAGGAGCCGGTTTATGTGTGTATGTGGAGGTGAAGGGGGAGGGAACGGGGTGGGGGTGGGTGCAGAAAGGAGGACAATGTGGGCAGGGAGAATGTGACTAAGCCAGACAATTTTAAGAAACTAAAAGTAAAAGAAAAGTATCAAAATGCCCACTCGTACATGTAATAAAGGACATATAGGATCTTCCTCCGCCACTGAAGCTGGATGGTCGCCTTATGACTTTAAATGTAAACCTCCAAAAAAGAAATAGAACCTATACCTGATTACTAGAAAATCTTCCTTTTCTACAGCTACACTGGTACAAAACACCGTAACACTGTTAAGGTTAACTGGCTGCGAGAATATAATAAGTGACACGGACAGGTTTAAGTCTCTCATGTGAACCTCTTTATATAAACTGGCTTAATATGATCGTGCAGTTTACATTACTCGCATGTGTATCAATTTGCGAACGAATGTCTTTCCAGCTATCGGGGTTCGTGGCATGGCATTTTAATGTCGCATATATTTTATACATTTTCCCATTACAAAAACATATTTTGTAGCAGCTTTTACTGAAATGAAACAGATTGGGCTGGACTGGGCTGGTTTAGCCTATATATTTGATAGAAGTCACTCGTTTTTTTATACGCCCGAAGGACGTTTTATGTTATGACTCCGGTGTCCGCCGTCCGTCCGTTAGCAATTTTGCGTTCACTCTGTAACTCTTGAAACGCTTGAAGGATTTCGAACAAAAATGTTCACTATATCGAGATGACGTACAGAGCGCATATTTTGGATGGTTTGCTTCACGGTCAATGTCACTATTAGGAGTCAAAGGTCATATGACTTTGTTTCGTGTCCGCTCTGTAACACTTGAACTGCTTGACGGATGTTAAAGAAACTTGGCACAAATATTCATCACATCGAGGCGACTTGCAAACTGCATTTTTGGATAACTAGCCTCAAGGTCAATGTCACACCTGGGGGTCAAATGTCATACCTTCGGTCGGGTGTATATTGCTCTGCATTGCGGTGCTCTTGTTATCTCTTGTTACAAGTTTATTTGGTATCGTGAAGGTAAGTTGTCGGCAACTGTCTAAATCAAATGTTATATTTTAGTAAAGTACGGTGGTATGTATAGGACGCACACTTATGTTTTTTTCTCACTTATCACGAGCAATCGAAATAAGATCTTTGTATAACATCCTTTCATCTGCATGTTTATAGACTTTTAGAAGTTTGTTTTGCAATATTGCATCCAATGCCCACAGATGCACATGTTTGGAAAAGTCAAAACAATACCCATGAAACCTATGAAAAATTGAAAATTGTACAGTAATACTTCAAACGTAAAAGAATGATGTTTTCAGTGTTTTTGACAATTAAGACTGTAATTCTAAGCAGGCGTTTCATTTATTCAAAAGATTTGACATTTTGTCTACCTACTATTTAAAACAAATGGCATTCTATTAAAACTATGTATCCAACAACTTTATGGTCTTTAAGATGCCTTTAAACATATTTAATCAATAGCAACGTAAATGTTGATAGCGGATAAGTTTGAACTTGCATGCATTGATCAGATATCAAATCTGTTTAGGAAATAGTTTCTATACAATAACCAGAGAACAAATCTGCTATTCATAAATAAGATTAAGATGTATAAAGCAAATCTATTAAGATCGCTAAATTTATTATTTTATGCACTTATTAATAAGACCCAGACAGAAAGCACTTTGCCAAAGAGAGGACGTGCTATCAAACATGACGCTATTTCAAACAATTAACACGAAGAGTAGAAACGGTTAATTACAAAGTGTGTGTAGTTGAAACGTTTGATACTTCTTTTTAGATAATTTCTCTTTGACAATCGACCCAAACTTCTATTGTTAATGTGCTTTCTTATCTCTATGTGTATTCATACTTAAAACAGTGCACTTTCGCACCGCAATCTGTAGCGATTATACATATTTTTTGTTATTGTTGATTGTTTTGAAGTATTTTTGTTTCTGTTAAAAAAAGATATGTCGCCTGTCTTGATTATTTTGAAATAATTTGTGAATTATTCTATTAGAACATGGTGGGGGTTAGAAGTGAGGCTAGGTGCACCATAATTTGATTTAAGCTCCTCTGTGGTGATTTTACCACTGACCGTTCCTAGGCGGTTCCTCATTGTGTCCCTTTCTTTTTTCATTTGTTTTCGTTGTCTAGGTGCGTGTATGCATGTGTGTACGTGTGTGTTGCGGTTTGGGAATGCTGCGATTTTTGAAAATGACTATTGATCCTTGTTTTTCTTCCATAATTACTTATGAGTTTGATGTTAACCTTAGAATTCTATGCTGAGGGTTACTCAAACAAAAGTTTTAATTTAAACTGCCAATGTACATAAGAATGAAATATGTATTATTTCATTTATTATTTAGTATAAATAAGTACAATGAGTTTTACAAGACTTCCGAATAATCAGTTGATAAGGACAAAAGCATTATTAATGTACCTAGAGTTACACTTGTATTTGATTAATAGGTTATTCGGGAGATTTACTATCTATTATCTACAGGCCTGGGAAATATATAGTTCTTCAAGGTTATTTCGTGTTTTAAGAATATTCATTTTTCCTCGCGGTTTAACTGTTATTCAAACAGCCGTCTGATGCAATACTGTAATAATTTAGGGACTGTGCAGATCAGCCCAAGCGGAAAACCCAATCTAATCGATCCTCGGAAGATGACCTAAACGAATACCAAGATTCCGACTCGAGGTTATCGAGTCAAGGAATTTGACTCCGATGATTTATGTGAAGTCACTCGGAGGAAATACTTGGAGTGACTTGAACATTTCTCCTAGTGTCTCCGAGACGAATGTATAATTAGATATAACTTCTCTTTTTATTCTTTTTTTTATAAAATGATGCGGCTTCGTTTTTTCTCTTTTTATAATCCTTAACACATACATTATCTATAAAACATAAACATCCCAGGTAATCTCTTCATATACATGATATGTTTTCGAAAGCTTCGTTATACAATAAATTTATCGCAATGGAAAGACAAGATAATTTT